>NC_042993.1:32162299-32462299 GCF_901001165.1 Salmo trutta | reverse complement strand
TTTGCGATTTCGTTCTGTATTATGTTTCATGTTTTGTGTGAAACCCAGGAAGAGTAGCTACTGCTTTTGCAACAGATAATGGGGATCCTACTAAAATACCAAAATACCAATACCGATCTATTACTGCACTCTTAGAAAAAAAAAGGTTCTGGATAGAACGAAAAAGGGTTCCATGCTTGCTGCATATATGGTACCCCTTAAGGGATTCTATGTAGAACCTTTAGGGCTGCCATATATGACGCAAGCAATAGAACCCTATTTGGATCTATCTATAATATTTTTTGCAATTACTCTGTCTGAGATGAATTGGGCATGATAAATGGAGGGCCTGACAATCATTTTCAAGATATAGCCTACCAAAATTATATTCGACTGTTACACTAATTACAGTGACAGGCACATGGAATAAACCCGCAATTTAAAAGCAGGGATAGGCGTGTTTTAACAATCATCAAAGCAGACGATAGTAATTCATAGGGGGACAGAGGTTAACAAATGTCATCGCCTCATTAATATTCATGTACTCGAAAGCAAATGAATTCAAAAAAAGGTGCTTTACGGTAAATTAGCTGGCTACATAAGGTATTGTTGTCTAATGAATGCTAACTTTTATGTGGGATGTTTATTGCCCTGATTTGTGGCGAAGCACTTTCTGCTGCTCTCAGTCCAATACACCGGGCGCTCCTTGACATACGCGTCCTATTATTTTGCGTTAACAGATGGGCCAGCCTTATTGTCTATTGCGATTTGCGATTTCAAGCAACAGCTGCTGTCACTTCTACGGGAAAGAGCACAGAGAAAGTCCCCCTATTCAACGTATTGGTTTCGGAGCGACAGATTGGACGGGGCGTTTGCTCTTTTGATGGCGATGATAAACAACAGCCCTATAAGGATTACAAAATCATTACATCTATATAATTGACCTCCTATTGTTCAACTTGTGTCATTGCTCACGTTTGATGAGGTGGATAGGGTTAATATACTCTGTCGCCTATTCAAAACATGAATCCCATTGGAAAACGAATAGATTCATCAAGGGATTTACCCAAAACATTTAAATAAGAAACGGTAAAGATCTGGATGTGGCACAAAATAACAGTACAGTTTGAGGTTACTCTAATAGACCACTGGGAGCTTCTGCAGATGGAACATCAGTCGTAAAGCACCCGATAATAGGCTTCTACACTCACAAAGCAATAGATAGGAATGTGTAGTAACACACATGTTCAAGATTGAAAGTGCTTTATTGACAGAAGTGAGGAGATTCAGGAATATGGAGACCCATCGATATAAACCGTATGTCTCTCTGCTTCTCTACAGGTGAAGAACGCTACATTTGCTGGTACTGCTGGAGAATATTTAAATATCCCAACACACTCAAGGCCCACGTCCATTTCCACTGCGCTCTGAGCAACGGGCGGAGCTTTGTGAACAGCGAGCAGGCCAGGAGCACAGACAGCTTCAGCAGGTCACCCAAATCCGGGGACATTCCCTACACCTCCGCCGCGCCCAGGAACGGCCACAACACCTCCATCTCAGACTCTGTCAGACGGAGCGTGTCTTCCTCACCTTTCCTCAACAAAGTTGGCGTAGCAAAGAAACCCAGCTCTGAGGAGCAGGACAGAGCACTTGACATGAGCGTTACCTCGGCCAGAAACCACGGACATCTCATGGGCCTTGGCGCAACGTCTTCAATGTTGAGCAACATGGGGTTCCACCCAGGCGTGCGCTCTGCATTCAAGCCCATGGGCCAATCCAAGGTCCCCGCGGCTGACGTCTACAGAGAGGAAACTAATGGGAAGCATAATGGACTAGGCTTCAGCAAACTCATGGGGAACATGAAATCAACGCGAGCCTTGAATGAACCTTTGACCGTAAGCCATCCCTCCAAGTGCGTCCATCCATTAGATTCTACATCTCCCGTGGTCCCGTGCGCAAACGCCATCAGGGGTTTTCCGTTAATACCTCATTTTGAGGAGACATCGGCTTTCAAGCACGTGGAGAGCCGGATGCACTCTGGACTGTCACCCTCGCGCTACTCTCAGATGTCCTCTGGATTCCATTTTGAGAGGTTTTCTCTGCCTCAATTTGATGGCATCAAGCCATATAATGGAGATTGCAATATCCCCCTCATGCCATTCACCGTGTACAATGGGGAGCTGCTTTATAGTTCACCATACTACCCACTGAAATTCCATTTTAGCAATCTCCTAAAATACCCGGAGACAATGTCCTACTTTGGCGCACCTGCACTCAACCAAGAACTGGGTTCAATAACCAACATTGACAGGGAGATAGCCATGCACACTCAACAGTTGTCTGAAATAGCCGTTGAAAAGAACCGAACCAGGCTCGACTCTATGCCCACTGCTAACACAGGCTCAGGGAAGCCCAAAAAGGGACACTTATGTCTTTACTGTGGTAAACTGTACTCTCGGAAATACGGACTCAAGATTCACATGAGAACTCACACAGGGTACAAACCATTGAAGTGCAAAGTTTGTTTTCGGCCTTTCGGTGACCCCAGCAACCTGAACAAGCACATCCGTCTGCACGCGGAGGGGAACACCCCGTACAGGTGCGAGTTCTGTGGCAAGGTGCTGGTGCGCCGGAGGGATTTGGAGCGTCATGTCAAATCAAGGCACCCTGGACAAACAATAAAAAAAGCTGAGGACAAAACCGATGGCATATTCGAGGATCAAGAACAAAAGAGCGACAATGACAGCGACGTTGATGTATGCTTCACCGATGATCAGAGCGACCAAGAATCCAGTAAAATAGATGATTAATTGAGATTTTGACACGTATAGGGCTATGGCAAAGACGGCACAATGTTTTGTGAAATGGTTACAGGTTACCTGTACATATTTCTGTGTAATTTATGATTTCCCCAAGGAGCGAAAGTTATTTATGTATGTTTTATAGCTATTGAAAATGCAATTGTTAAAAAAAAAGATCTGATTAGGACTAGACAATTTTCAAATGACAGCTTTTTCTTTTACAACAATGTCCTATTCGTTTCAGATAATAACAAAGTATAGGCAGTATGATTTCAGAATTGTATAATATCACAGCCGATGATAATGAATTTATTTTTGTATATGCTAATTGGTAGCCAATATGTTCCCCAAATAGAGGTCGGCTGCACTTTAAAACACTTATTGCTATTTTTTTCATTCATTTCAATTACAATTACTTAAATGTTGCACTTTCTTGAATTGGCATTTAATTGTTTTTAGGGCAAAGTTGAAAAGGCTCAGCAAATATGTATAGCAGTTAGTACCAATCCATTATTTAAGGATCTTGTTTATACTAGAAAATAACATCTGATTTAAACAGCATCATGTACAAATGTAAGAATATGATATTTCACTGTTTAGTGAAAAAGTGTTGTATGTTTGTTCATAAGTGATATTGTATATTGACAATATTTTCCTCTTGTTCATTGAGTTGTTCCTTTTTAATAAATGTAATTTAAAACTTTGAAATTGTTTGTAACTTGCTTGATTCAAATATATAGTCTACTCTCAAGCCTACTTGTTTATTAAGCTATCTAATGCACAGAAAATAAATTCCCCTCGCTGTTAACTGCCATGGTTAGTGTACTAATGAATAATTCGATACTCCACTTTTAGCCTACATTGTAGACAGGGTTATCAGGATGCTAGTCTCTATATTAACTGTGCAGTTAAAGTTAAGATTATTTCAGTTTGAAGACGTTTTTCAAATGGGGTGTCCTCTGAATTCCTCTGAGGACGCTATCGCACCCGGACAAAACGCTTGGCTGTACGCATTACAGTAAACCCGCAATATATCTCACCACTGTAGAGCATGGTTTACCCATTAAAAATAAGAATTGACTAGTCGACGAGCGTTGGGCCGTTTATAAAGTAGGCCTACTGGGTTCTTACTTTAGTAAATACAATATTACATTTGATTAAAGAGGTTATATATATTATATCATCATCATCATCAAAATGGTCTACAACCAATTGTCTGATCAACAAGTAAGAGATTCAACAAAATCCAGGTAAATTGAAAACAAACAAAAACGTGGGGTCTGCAACAAGTAGGCTTCTAGATACATACTGGATACATTTTATTCAAATAAAAAATAAAAAAATCGAAATTTCATTAAGAAAATAAATAAACATGGTCCGTTTCCAACACATTCATGAATTTATACGAATGTGTGCTGAAATGCCTGGCTGGAAATGAAATGAAGTCAACCTCAATCTTGATAGAGAGCTAAACCTTCGACAACATGCACTAGTCACGAAATAAAGTCAACTTCTCCTTATAGAGATAACGAACAGTTTTAACCGTGCAGTGAAAATGCTTCCTTCCTACATTGTGCGTAAAAGTGCAGTTCCAGGAACGTGTCTTGTTCCGTGGAAAGAGCAGATCTAATCTTAAAATAACAGCAGGTCAGATTTATGGCCTGTTGTAAAAGGAACACTTAAAAGGTCATAATACGTTGATTTGGGTAAAAGATGACATCCAGAAAAGGGTTAGAACAAAAATATTGATGCATTTGAGACGCAGATAGTTCTAAAATAGTATAAAGTGAATAACACCCATAAAAAAAACAAAAAAAACAACAACACTGGTTTTCTCAGTTTGAAACAAAAGTCTATCAGACATTTTAACGACTCTCGTTGTCTACTTTTTCCTTTGCTAAAGGGCTTTGGGTCTCGTTTCCCAGTTGCGATGTAACTTAAGCATTATGATGATCGTACCAGATACATAACTACTTCCAGCCAACTTTTTAAGCGCGTTTCCCAAACAACCACGCAGAGAGAACGTTCGCTAGACCATATGTTGATACTGATAGAATCGGAAGAAAAGCAGCGCTGTTCTCAGATCAGCTTTCTCCATTAAAACCTTAACATTATAATTATTACACAACACTGACGACGGATGAGTTCCTAGAGAGATATTACCACCTATGGCTGCAAATAGTCTATTGAGATGGCTTATCATTATGTAATATCTGGTGTAGGCCTAATTCTCCTGTCTTATCTGGTGTCCAGTGTTATCTTATGCTCCCTCTAAATCTCCCATCTCTCTCTCTCTCCCCTCCCAGTGGTCCATGCCTTAGGACTACCTTGCCTGATGACTCCTGGCGGTGCTAGAAGGGTGCAATTGCTGCCAGCTATTCAGGGCGTTCCTGCATGTGGCCATTCCTGCGTCTACAGGAATGTATGCTTCTATTGGTCATTTTTTAAGCTAGGACAGGTAGAGGCACTCCAGTACAGTAGGTGGTGTTAATGCACAATAATGTTGGATGCCAGCCGATGATGAACCCCACAGAAGAAGGGGAGGTGGCAATAATGGTAGCTAGCTAGCTGTACACCGGTAGACAGTGCCCTTTGTCCCTGCCCGTCGGCACTGTTTTCCCGCAGTTCTGTTAACGGCGGCAAGGGCAGGTGTTAGGCAGGAGAGAGCGAAGGACACTGTGCTAGCTTAGTCAGCTAGTCCGGTGCACAGTAGGCGGGAGGCGACACTGTGTGCTAGCTAACTAGCATGTTAGCTAGACAGGGTGTCCCAAATCATCAAGCTAGCTAGTTAGCTAACCCCAGCCTCCCGCCTGCTGTGCAAGTGTCGGTAACGGTGTCGGTAACAACTCTAGCTAGTCAGCTAGCACATGGTGTTGCTCCAGCAAGCGGAAGGCGGGGGCGACCGGAAGACAGTGTCCTTTCCCCCCGCCTGTCGCGCACTGTTTTCCCGCAGTTCTTTTAACATGGTGAGGGCAGGTGTTCGGCAGGTAGGAGAGAAGGACACTGCTCCCGCTAGCTAGCGTTCATGCAGGAACCAATGGGGTGATCGAGGTGGGGCGTTCATGCAGGAACCAATGGGATGCTCGAGGGGGGTGTTCCTGCAGATGCAGGAATGCCTACATGCAGGAACGCCCGAATTGTGGGCTGCAGTTGCACACTATTGGGTCGTGCTGCTGATCCAGTTTCTGCGATCTGCCTGCGGTTCCGGACTTGCTGTTTGCCCCCCCCCCCAACTCTCTCTCGCTCACCTGCTGTCTCGATCCTCTAAATACTTGGCTATGAAAAGCAAACTGACATTTACTCCTGAGGTGCTGACCTGTTGCACCCACTATAACCATTGTGATTATTGTTGACCCTGCTGGTCATCTATGAACATTTTAACATCTTGAAGAACAATCTGGCCTTAAAGGCCATGTGCTCTTATAATCTCCACCAGGCACAGCCAGAAGAGGACTGGCCACCCCTCAGAGCCTGGTTCCTCTCTACGTTTCTTCCAAGGTTCCAGCCTTTCTAGGGAGTTATTCCTAGCCGCCGTGCTTCTACATCTGCATTGTTTGCTCTCTGAGGTTTTAGGCCCGGTTTCTGTATGAACACTTTGTGTCAACCGCTGATTTAAAAAGGGCTCTATGAATACATTTGATTGACTGATTGATTGGTTATGCCTACCCAATAATAATGTACTGAATCACAGATCGGGCACAACATTGCGCACGTTGTCACACATCAGGCCAAAAATTTGACAGTAGCCTAGTCACAAAATAGAACTCAATTGATTGAACATGAAATTGATTTCAATATGATTTAAATAGCCTATATAGGCCCATGTAGCCTATGTAGATTTTAATGCAGTCATCTCGGTTTTCATTTGAAGCATCATTTTATCCTTCATTTGTTTATAAAATTGCAAATACTTTAGCAACTTTGTATTTGTAGGCCTAATGAACTTCGTTCTGAAGTTATTGGCAGTCACAGTCAGGCAGATAGAATCAAGATGTTTAGGCTATGTTTAGCAGAGATCTTCTGTGAATAAAGTGAAGCAGAAGGGCCAAAAAGCATCTGATGATTTACTTTTGCTGCTCTACGCAGGTAGGCTATCTGTCTGACTGACTGACTGCAGAACGAAGTTGACAACAAATACAAATTTGCCAAAGTACTTGCAATGATGTACCCAATTTGTGATTTAGTGCATTATTATTGGGTATGCATAGTAAGCCACCTCAATATTTGCAGCCATAGGTGGTAATATCTCTTTAGGAGCTGATCCGTTGTGACTATTGCTGAATAATTATAATGCTAAGGTACGACACGAGTGTGTAAAATTCTAATGATGAACACATCCTCCGCTGCACCTTGGTCTAATTCTGACGACGGCCGTTACAGAATCACCCACCAACAACAGACCAAGCTGCTTCATCCCCACACCAGGAGGGGATGAAGCAGCGTGCTCGGGAGGTAATGGCATCCTGGTTGCTGGAGGTTTTGGAGTCAAGGATTGACTGGACATGGGAACAATTATTTGACCACTGCAACAACCTGCCAAGGGAGCGCGACGGACACGAGAGGCAGCCCCCATTTTTTCTTTTTTGGGGGGGCACACGGGGAGTGTGGCAGAGTCAGGTTGGAGACCTGAGCCAACTCCCCGTGCTTACAGGAGGCAGCGCAGTACTGGTCAGGCACCGTGTTATGCGGTAAAGCGCACGGTGTCCCCAGTACGCGTTGATAGCCCGGAGCACTACATGCCAGCCCCCCGCAAGTGCCATGCGAAAGTGGGCATCGAGCCAGGTCGGAGTGTTCCAGCTCGGTCCAGGCTATCCTGCACCGGCGCTGCGCACTGTGTCTCCGGGGCGCTGGGAGGGCTCAGTTCGGCCTATGCCTGCGCTCCGCCCGTGCCGGGCAAAAGTGGGCATTCAGCCTGGAGTTTGGGTGGCAAGCCTACGCACCAGAACTCCAGTGCGCCCCCACAGCCCGGTTTATCCTGTGCCTCCTCCTCGGACCAGGTCTCCAGTGGGTCGCTCCAGCCTGGTTTATCCTGTGCCTCCTCCACGGATCAGGCCTCCAGTGGGTCTCCCCATCCTGGTCAGTCCTGTGCCTCCTCCACGGACCAGGCCTCCAGTGGGTCTCCCCAGCCTGGTGAATCCTGGGCCAGAGCCGCCAGAGCCGCCCGCCAGTCCGGAGCCGCCAGAGCCTCCCGCCAGTCCGGAGCTGCCCGCCAGTCCGGAGCCGCCAGAGCCGCCCACCAGTCCGGAGCCGCCCGCCAGTCCGGAGCCGCCAGAGCCACCCGCCGGCCCGGAGCCGCCAGAGCCGCCCGCCTGTCCGGAGCCGCCAGAGCTGCCCGCCTGTCCGGAGCCGCCAGAGCCGTCGGCCGGCCCGGAGCCACCAGAGCCGCCCGCCGTGCCTGCGCCCAGGGCCAGGCCTCCTTCATGTCTCCCCAGCCTGGTGAGTCCTGTGCCTGCGCCCAGGGCCAGGCATCCTTCATGTCTCCCCAGCCTGGTGAGTCCTGTGCCAGCGCCAGCCGGGCGCAGCCAGGGACGCCCGCCAGCCGGACCGCAGCCAGGGACGCCCGCCAGCCGGGCGCAGCCAGGGACGCCCGCCAGCCGGGCGCAGCCAGGGACGCCCGCCAGCGGGGCGCAGCCAGGGACGCCCGCCAGCCGGGCGCAGCCAGGGACACCCGCCAGCGGGGCGCAGCCAGGGACGCCCGCCAGCCGGGCGCAGCCAGGGTCGCCCACCAGTCCTCCGGCGCAGCCAGGGGCGCCACCTAAGTGGGCGAAGCCAAGGGTAGAGTGGAGTCCACGTCCCGCACCTGAGCCGCCGCCGTAGGAAGGCCCACCCGGACCCTCCCCTTCAGAGTCAGGTTTTGCGGCCCGGAGTCCGCACCTTTGGGGGGGGTACTGTAACGCCCTGGCCATAGAGAGGGGTTTTTTGTTCTTTATTTTGGTTAGGCCAGGGTGTTACATTGGGTGGGCGTTCTATGTTCATTTTTCTATGTTGGCTGGTTTCTTTGGTTTGGCCGTGTGTGGCTCCCAATCAGGCACAGCTGTAGTTCGTTGTTGCTGATTGGGAGTCACACATAAGTAGCCTGTTTTTCCTTTGGGTTTTGTGGGTGATTGTATTCTGTTAGAGTATTTCCTGACAGGACTGTTTTGCTGTTGTCTTTTGTTTATTTTTGTAGTGTTCTCTTTTTCAATTAAAATTATAATGATGAACACATCCTCCGCTGCACCTTGGTCTAATTCTGACGACGGCCGTTACAGAGTGAAGGCTGATCCGAGGGTGGCATTGCTTTTCTTTTGATCCCATCAGTATCGACACATGGTCTAACAACGTACTTTGCAAACTTTATCTCTACATGCTTGTTTGGGAAACACTATTAAAAAGTTGGCTCGTAAATAACGATGCAACTGGTACGATTATCGTAATGCTTATGTTACATCACAACTGGGAAATGAGGCCCTGAGCTATACCGAAGCCAGTTATGCCGAGGCTCTCTGGTGATTCCGTTTCCCCGTGATGGATGACGTTTGACCGCCGATTGAGTGCGAGCCTGTGGGAAGAAGCGACTGGATACGAAGTACATTACGACTGCTCAGATGTCAGGGGCCCTCTCCTGAAGATAGGCACCACAATAATTGAACAGGGCCACAATAATTGTACAGGGCTTCGTTTCCCAGAGCCTTCGTAGTTGGAGGCATTCTGAAGCCTTTGGGGCTTTCACCAAATTGTTCCGAAAAAGGTTCATTACTCTGAGCTTTTAACACAATGCAAATTAGTGATATCGTCTGGTTAGCAATGAAAAGCAGGGTTTGATGTTCATATAGAAGTTTATTGCACACTATAGCATATCTCCGTGGCGCAGTAGTTAGTCGCCTATTATCAGTTAGCTACTGTTACAGGTTCGCACCTTCCATCATGCTTCCCTTTTTTGAAGTGAATACTGTTTTTTGTTGTCAGAAATTGTGAATCTAAGACATTATTTAGGATAGAAGCTTATACTTTACTAAATAAAACAAATTGTTTGAACAACAATGTGCAGAAAGTGTGGCGTCACTATTTTCTAAATAAAATGCCCTCGCCAGGATTCGACCCCATTCACTGTGGTCTGAGAGTGTTCTTGTCCCTGTCCCCAACTCTACCTGCTAAGCTACCAATCAGGTGACACTATTGTATATGAAAAAATTCTAAGTACATTGTAAATACGGTGTCAAGCAGAGGTGAGCATTTCAAAGCAGCTTAGAATTGAAGAAGCACCAGAAATCAGTGAGATCTCACATTTTACAATACACGGTTTGAAAAACCATGTGATCAAACAAAGCTTCAGATGTCACTGATCACGTGATAATGTTACTTTGAAACGCCCTGGCTTTAACTGTTAGAGAGTTTGATCACAGCATTTGGTGGATGCCAGGTGCAGAAAGAGGCCCAAAGATATACAATCATTCATATTGTCTCTTATGCAGGCAAGGCAGATTGGTGGAGATAATAGGGTTACTCCTGGAATAAGTGGACCTACTGTAGGAAATGTTGCTTATGTTGGTCCAGACACGGATACGAGACCTGTTCACAAATCTTGCTCTCACAAATGTGTCGTTTCAAAGGGCACCTTAATAGTTAATCAGATTTACTTTATAGCCTTCATTGGAAAGGTTACCAATCTGACTGCGTTTGTGGAAGGAAGAACTGCCAAGTTGAAGATTATAGTGGAAGCAACAACATCGTTTTTAGGAATAACAGATGTTATTGTTGCCATGGTTGTTGATATCTTGACTCCTAGTAATACTAATGATGGAATGCCTCAGTATGATGATAATTAGAGTTATGGTTTTTGTTATCCTTCAGTGGAATGCCAGCAGCCTTATTGCTAACGGTCAGGAGTTGAAGACATACATAACAGATTTAGAGATCAAACCTGATGTTATATGTGTTCAAGAAACATGGCTTAGACCACATCTTGATTTTAGTATCCCTGGTTATTGCTCAATCAGATCTGATAGATCAACTGGACTGGGTGGTGGGTGTGCAACGTTCATAAGGGAAGGTCTTGCATATTGTAATATACCTGTCCCATCTGAATATCAATGTGTGATGGTGGAAATCTACAGTGCAGGTAGGAATATTAAGTTACAACATTTTTACAAGCCTTGTCATCAGCTATCTGTAGCGATATTTGATGAAATATCAGGGGAATTGGGCTCTTTAGAGATATGGTTTTGGAGACATTAATGCACCTAATAGCTTATGGGGAAGTACATATATAGATGTTAATGGTACTATTGTGGAAGATATGATGGAAACAAGAGCATTAGTATGTCTTAATAACAATGGATGTTTTACAAGAGTTGATGTTGTTAGAGGGATTACATCCTGCCTGGACCTCACACTGGCTTCTAACTCTATTGCATCTATGTGTGAGTGTGAATGCGTCTATGAGTACCTTTCAGAATATGGTGATTTCATGAAGCAGACTGGGAAAGTTTGGTGATCAATGCTTAAAGGCTGTTGGACAGTTGTCTTTAGAGAGGCCGGTTGATACACGTGCTGCCTCTGTGTCCTCTTTGATTTTGAGTGCTGCAAATATGTACCAGTGAGTGAAGTGGATGAGAAAAGGAAGGTGGTGCCTTGATGGACTGAAGAGTGCACTGCGGCTATTCGAGAAAGAAATAGGGATTACAGAGTGTTGCGTAGGAGTATGACACATGGAAATCTACTTGATTTCCAAAGAAAGAGAGCTTGAGTACGTAGAGTCAATAAGTCTGTAAAAAAATGCATGGTGGCAGTTCTGCTCTACAATAGGCAGGGGTACTGAGCTGGGGAATGTACACTACCATTCAAACGTTTGGGGGTCACTTAGAAATGTCCTTGTTTCTGAAAGAAAAGCACATTTTCTGTCCATTAAAATAACATCAAATTGATCATAAATACAGTGTAGAGGTTGTTAATGTTGTAAATGAGTATTGTAGCTGGAAACGGCAGATTTTTGGGGGGAATATCCATATAGGCGTACAGAGGCCCATTATCAGCAACCATCACCCCTATGTTCCAATGGCACGTTGTGTTAGCTAATCCAAGTTTTTCATTTTAAAAGACTAATTGATCATTAGAAAACCCTTTGGCAATTATGTTAGCACAGCTGAAAACTGTTATTCTGATTATAGAAGCAATAAAACTGGCCTACTTTAGACTAGTTGAGTATCTGGAGCATCAGTATTTGTGGGTTCGATTACAGGCTCAAAATGGCCAGAAACAAATACATTTTTCTGAAACTTGTCAGTCTATTCTTCTTCTGAGAAATCCAGGCTATTCCATCAGAAAAATTGCCAAGAAACTGAAGATCTCGTACAACGCTGTGTCCTACTCCCTTCACAGAACAGTGCAAACTGGCCCTAACCAGAATAGAAAGAGGGGTGGGAGGCCCCGGTGCACAACTGAGCAAGAGGATAAGTACATTAGAGTGTCTACTTTGAGAAACAAACGCCTCACAAGTCCTCAACTGGCAGCTTCATTAAATAGTACCCGCAAAACACAAGTCTCAACGTCAACAGTGAAGAGGCGACTCCGGGATGCTGGTCTTCTAGGCTGTGTCTGTGTTCTTTTGCCCATATACCTTTATTTTTATTGGCCAGTAGAATGCCAGCATCCTGGAGTCGCCTCTTCACTGTTGACGTTGAGACTGGTGTTTTGCGGGTACTATTTACTGTATCTCAGTGCTTGAGGCGTCACTACATACCCGGGTTCAATCCCAGGCTGTGTCATAACCAGCCGTGACCGGGAGTCCCATAGGGCGGCGCACAATTGGCCCAGCATCGTCCAGGTTAGGGGAGGGTTTGGCCAGGGGGGCTTTAATTGGCTTGTCGCATTCTAGCGACTCCTTGTGGTGGGCTTGCAGGCTGACCCTGGTCGTCAGTTGAATGGTGTTTCCTCTGGCCGGATGTTAAGGAGTGCGGTTTGGCGGGTCATGTTTTGGAGGACGCAATACTTGACCGTCGCTTCTCCCGAGCCCATTGGGGGAGTTGCAGCGATGAGACAAGATCGTATATCGTGAATGGGATATCACTAAATTGGGGGTAAAATAAAATAGAGGCTGTGAGAGTCAACACTGTCAATGGCATCATTGCGTGTAAAATTAGAAAGCAAGTCTATTTTTCTCACTTCTACGCAAAGCAATGCTGGTAAAATTAGCGGATAAATTCCCGGAAAATAGACTGTTTGTACATGTATAGTCAAAATGTGTCTACTTAGTGTTGATAATACATATTTGAAAACAATAACATTATGCCTACCTTGATTTGATTTGGATCACAGGCATATAGCCTAGGCAGGCTACGGCTGGGAAACTCGAGGAACTCCGATTTTAAGAGAGAATACTGGTATGTATAAAAAACTAGACTAGCTAAATTCTTTATAAAGTGCTCGGGTGTATTAGCTACCACTGTTCTCACGTTCATGAGCTAACGTAACAACTGTTTAGAGCAGGCAGGTATGGTGGCTCCCGGAGGACATATAAGGATAGTAAAATAAGAACACACAACAATAATTAAAGTCAGTGTATGTGAATTGCTATCTACTCTCGCATGCAAATGTTGATGTCATTGATGGCGTCTCCCCATGTGATTTGTGCTTCCATATTGTCAATCACCATCACTATTCTTAGCGTCTAAGCGCTATTCTTAGCGTTAAGATTATTATTAGAACCTTCTTACGATGTATCTTTAGTAGCTGAGGTGTCCTTTGTTAGAAACGTGGCTCTTAAAGAGCGACTGCTTTTAAAAATCTACAACGGCCTATGTGGCATCTATACTGAAAAAAAACTAATAAATCCAACATGTTTCATGAGCTGAAATTAAAGATCCCAGAACTTTTCCATACACACAAAAAGCAAATTTCTCTAAAATGTTCTGCACAAATTTGTTTACATCCCTGTTATTTAGCATGTATCCTTTGAAAAGATAATCCATCCACCTGACAGGTGTGGCATATCAAGAAGCTGATTAAACCGCATGATCATTACACAGGTGGACCTTGTGCTGGGGACAATAAACGGCCACTGTAAAATGTGCAGTTTTGTCACACAACACAATGCCACAGATGTCTCAAGTTATGAGGGAGTGTGCATTTGGTATGCTGACTACAGGAATGTCCACCAGAGCTGTTTCCAGATAAATAAATGTTAATTTCTCTACCATAAGCCGCATCTGACGTAATTTTTGAGGATTTGGCACTAAGTCCAATGGCCCTCATAACCGCAGACCACATGTAACCATGCCAGCCCAGGACCTCCAAATTAGGCTTCTTCACCTGCGGGATCGTTTGAGACCAGCCACCCGGACAGCTGATGAAGCTAGGTTTGCACAACCGAATAATTTCTGCACAAGCTGTCAGAAACCGTCTCAGGGAAGCTCATCTGCGTCCTCACCAGGATCTTGACCTGACTGTGTTTTGGCATCGTAACCGACTTCAGTGGACAAATGCTCACCTTCGATGGCCACCGGCACACCGAAGAAGTGTGCTCTTCACGGATGAATTAGGTTTAATCTTTACCGGTCAGATGGCAGACAGTGTGTATGGTGTCGTGTGGCGAGCGGTTTGCTGATGTCGTGATACCATGACGACATCCTGAGGCCCATTGTCGTGCCGTTCATCCACTGCCATCACCTCATGTTTCAGCATGATAATGCACAGCCCCATGTCGCAAGTATCTGTACTTTATTCCTGGAAGCTGAAAATGTCCCAGTTCTTCCATGGCCTGCATTCTTACCAGGTATGTCACCAATTGAGCATGTTTGGATTGCTCTGGATCGAGGTGTATGATAGCGTGTTCCAGTTCCCGCCAATATCCAGAAACTTCGCACAGCCATTGAAGAGGAGTGGGACAACATTCCACAGGCCACAATCAACAGCCTGATCAACTCTATATGAAGGAGATGTGTCGTACTGCATGAGGCAAACAGTGGTCACACCAGATACTGACTGGTTTTCTGAAGTTTTTTTTAAAGGTTCTGTATTCCCAGTCATGTGAAATCCATAGATTAGGGACTATTTAATTTATTTAAATTGCCTGATTTCCTTATATGAACTGTAACTCAGTAAAATCTTTGAAATTGTTGAATGTTGCGTTTCTATTTTTGTTCAGTGTATATGAGTCAGAAACAGTTATTATATTGTGAAAATGTACTACAAAGTGTAAATAGGATAAAGTCAGTTTCATCTAAAAACTGAATGTGTAACGTCTGTGTATCACAATTGGTTAATGAAGGTTGGGTTTTGATTTGACAATGTTCATTTGCCCACTAACATGGGGTAAACAACTGTGGTGATTGCTCTTTATCCAATAGCATAGACAGTGAGACAGACCTGCCCAGCAGCTCCGACTTTGTTTACATAAGACAACACGTCACACATTGTTTTACTTGAGAAACTGCGCCAAACACCTTATATGTAAAATTGCGCAAATAAAACATCCTTGGCAAAAGTAGCAAAATTAATTACAGCTTTCTTGATTTAGATTAATTCCGTGGATTTTGAGAAAGTGAAATCGGCTTCTCATGGTGGACAAACATCATTAACCAAACACAGAATTGGTCAGGAAACACACCTCCGAGACTGAAATCTTGTTTTTCTAATGAGCAACAGAAAAATACATGTGCCAATCTGCGTGTACAGCGGATCTTTAAAAACCTCCTCAATCTTACGAAAACACATCTACAAGTGATCTAGACCTGGATACCCAGCCTAAACATCTTGATTCTGTTTAGCAGAAATTTTCTGTGAATAAAGTTAGGCGGAATGGCAAAAATCATCTAACATTTCACTTTGGCTGCTTTACGAGAGGTCGGGATCACCCAGGTTGGATCACTCATAGATGTGCTAAGGTTTTTAACCTCTACGGGATCATTGTCCCCCCCGTGGGATGGTTGAGCTAGCGTAGGCTAATGTGATTAGCATGAGGTTGTAATTAACATTTCCCAGGACAAGCTTACATTCTTCTTAATCTAACTGCACTGTCCAATTTACAGTAGCTATTACAATGAAATAATACCATGCTATTGTTTGAGGGGAGTGCACAATTATGAACTTAAAAATGTATTAATCAACCAATTAGGCACATTTGGCAGTCTTGATATTACATTTTGAACAGATATGAAATGGTTCATTGGATCAGTCTAGAACTTTGCACATTCACTGCTGCCATCTAGTGGCCAAAATCTAAATTGTGCCTGGGTTGGAATAATACACTATGACCTTTCTCTTGCATTTCAAAGATGATGGTATTATCTTTTACCAGATCTAATGTGTTATATTCTCCT
This sequence comes from Salmo trutta, assembly GCF_901001165.1. NCBI lineage: Eukaryota > Metazoa > Chordata > Actinopteri > Salmoniformes > Salmonidae > Salmo > Salmo trutta. Next base: position 32,446,221 of record NC_042993.1, on the reverse strand, counting down.
ACATTAATTTCACATTTCCACAAACTTCAAAATGTTTCCTTTAAAATGGTATTAATAATATGCATATCCTTGCTTCAGGTCCTGAGCTACAGGCAGTTAGATTTGGGTATGTAATTTTAGGCAAAAATTTAAGAAAAGGGTCAGATCCTTAAGAGGTTGAGTAATGTTACTAACGAAGGCTCTGGGGGAAAAAGATTGGCTACTAAAGATACTTTATTTTATTTTATTTATTTATTTCACCTTTATTTAACCAGGTAGGCAAGTTGAGAACAAGTTCTCATTTATAATTGCGACCTGGCCAAGATAAAGCAAAGCAGTTTGACACATACAACAACACAGAGTTACACATGGAGTAAAACAAACATACAGTCAATAATATAGTAGAAAAATAAGTCTATATACAAAGTGAGCAAATGAGGTGAGATAAGGGAGGTAAAGGCAAAAAAGGCCATGGTGGCAAAGTAAATACAATATAGCAAGTAAAACACTGGAAGGGTAGATTTGTAGTGGAAGAAAGTGCAAAGTAGAAATAGAAATAATGGGGTGCAAAGGTTCAAAATCAATAAATAAATACAGTAGGGAAGTGGTAGTTGTTTGGGATAAATTATAGATGGGCTATGTACAGGTGCAGCGATCTGTTAGCTGCTCTGACAGCTGGTGCTTAAAGCTAGTGAGGGAGATAAGTGTTTCCAGTTTTAGAGACTTGTAGTTCATTCCAGTCATTGGCAGCAGAGAACTGGAAGGAGACATCGTAAAATGGTTCTAACAATGATCTTAACCCTACGAAGGCTCTCGGAAACGAGGCCCACTGCGGTGTTTGACGATTGTCTCCTGAATCTGGCCTACACATTTCAACTCATCCACATATTGCCTGCAATCACAAAACTGGAGATAAAATAAGAGCATGATAGCCATTCAGACTAGAGGCAATTTACAGTATGTACCATTATTGACCCTTTTGACTTGTATGGTCCTAGTCATGATATTGTGTGCTCTGTTTTTTACAAGCCCTCCTCTTGCGTATACTGCAGTTACATTGTAGTCTTTACAAAGAAATAGCCTACCCACAAAACACATATGTCATAGAAATTTGACTATAGGCTTATTTGACTATTTTACTGGAAATCTAAAGTTTTAGAAATATTTAGCCTGGAAATCTAAGGCTTTCAATTATTTTAGTGCTTTTCCCCAAGTCATTTCTTATCTTCACTCACTGATTCTCAATCTGAACACCCTGGTTCTGTCTGTCTCTGGCTGGCCTGGCACACAAACACAGTGTCTTCAGTCTCTTTCAGTCCTCTGTGGTTACCAGTCACATTTAGCAGATTGTCATGGTAGTGACATGCGAAACACTAAACCATAGCCATGGCCATTCTATTTCTATGGGCAACATCTTCAATATCTTTCTGGTGGTGGTTTCAAATGACTGTGATCGACCGTATTTGCTTTTGAAGTTGGAGTGCTTATTTTTCTGTCTGCGTGTGCATATGCATGTGTTGTATTCCAGTATTATATATGGCATAGGTGTACATTTCTTTGTTTATTAGTGTTTGCCTGTGTATACCTAATCTCTTTGTGTGCCTATGAGGTGATGCATGTTGGAGAGTGCCTCTGTATCTATTTCCATTCCTGTTAATTTGCATGCAAACAAGCTCTCTGTACACTGGTAAGCTCTCCTTTTGTTCTATAGATGTGCTATAAATTTGGTTATTATGTTTCACTGAGTTCACAATAATGTACGTTTTCCCATCTTTCTCTGTGGTGTGGGCCCATCGGTCTGGAATGAGGCCAGAGACCATATTCACCCTCCCCAGTCCAACACCCTGCTAACACCCACCCCCTCCCACCAGCGTTCTAATCAATTAGTGTCGTTCATTAGTAGGGACACTAGAACGAGTTTCATTGAGAGAGTTTGACACTCGGCCCTGGAACCAAAATCCAAATCCATGTGGCTGTCCATTCCGACCGACCAACGAACCAGACCACCATCGAATCTGAAAAACAAGGCCCTGTAAAACCACTCAGAGAAAATTCTGTTTCAGACTTTTTTAAAGGCTCGTACAGTACATAGAAATATAATGACATTGGTAGGTACAATTGAAAAACTCTCGGAGAAAGATGTGCATTCGATCAATATCCTGTCTTGAGTTAATCCGAGGAAGACATATTGTTATGAAGGAGAAAGAAGGAGGAGAATGGAGAGAGAGGAGAAAGTACAGGTACAGAAAAAAATGCCCACTCAGGTGGAACCATGGGAAAACACAGAGGGCCAATAGTTCAGACTGTGAATAGGAGAACCGTGTATATAAACTCAGCAAAAAAAGAAACGTCCTCTCACTGTCAACTGCGTTTATTTTCAGCAAACTTAACATGTGCAAATATTTGTATGAACATAGAAGATTCAACAACTGAGACATACACTGAACAAGTTCCACAGACATGTGACTAATAGAAATGGAATAATGTGTCCCTGAACAAAGGCGAGGTCAAAATCAAAAGTAAAAGTCAGTATCTGGTGTGTCCACCAGCTGCATTAAGTACTGCAGTGCATCTCCTCCTCATGGACTGCACCAGATTTGCCAATTCTTGCTGTAAGATGTTACCCCACTTTTCCACCAAGGCACCTGCAAGTTCCCAGACATTTCTGGGGGGAATGGCCCTAGCCCTAACCCTCCGATCCAACAGGTCCCAGACTCGCACAATGGGATTGAGATCCGGGCTCTTCGCTGGCCATGGCAGAACATAGACATTCCTGTCTTGCAGGAAATCACGCACAGAACGGGCAGTATGGCTGGTGGCATTGTCATGCTGGAGGGTCATGTCAGGATGAGCCTGCAGGAAGTGTACCACATGAGGGAGGAGGTTGTCTTCCCTGTAACGCACAGTGTTGAGATTGCCTGCAATGACAACAAGCTCAGTCCGATGATGCTCTGACACACTGCCCCAGACCATGACGGACCCTCCACCTCCAAATCGATCCCGCTCCAGAGTACAGGCCTCAGTGTAACGCTCATTCCTTCGAGTGATAAACACGAATCCGACCATCACCCCTGGTGAGACAAAACCGCGACTCGTCAGTGAAGAACAGTTTTTGCCAGTCCTGTCTGGTCCAGTGACGCCCATAAGCGAGGTTGTTGCCGGTGATGTCTGGTGAGGACCTGCCTTACAACAGGCCTACAAGCCCTCAGTCCAGCCTCTCTCAGCCTATTGCGGACAGTCTGAGCACTGATGGAGGGATTGTGCGTTCCTGGTGTAACTCAGACAGTTGTTGTTGCCATCCTGTACCTGTCCCGCAGGTGTGATGTTCGGATGTACCGATCCTGTGCAGGTGTTGTTACACGTGGTATGCCACTGCGAGGACGATCAGCTGTCCGTCCTGTCTCCCTGTAGCACGGACATTGCAATTTATTGCCCTGGCCACATCTGCAGTCCTTATGCCTCCTTGCAGCATGCCTAAGGCACATTCACGCAGATGAGCAGGGACCCTGGGCATCTTTCTTTTGGTGTTTTTCAGAGTCAGTAGAAAGGCCTCTTTAGTGTCCTAAGTTTTCAAAACTGTGACCGACCTTAACTGCCTACCGGTCTGTCAGCTGTTAGTGTCTTAACGACCGTTCCACATGTGCATGTTCATTACTTGTTTATGGTTCATTGAACAAGCATGGAAACAGTGTTTAAACCCTTTACAATGAAGATCTGTGAAGTTATTTGGATTTTTACGAATTATCTTTGAAAGACAGGGTCCTGAAAAAGGGCCATTTCTTTTTTGTTGTTGCTGTGTTTAGGATGAAATAGTACGGGTCATAGGTGTTATCCACACAGGGAGATACAGAATATAGATAGCTCTTCATGGTCCCACAGGTTTTGTGCAGCCATAAAAAAAACTGGCTGCTGATAGTCTTACAAGTGCTCTTCTATCTTCAGAATTTTTAGTGGAAGGCTAAAGTGCTTGATCAAATTCAAGACCCTTTAATATCAGTTATTTAAAGGTATTTTAAGGTATTTAAGTTTCTTCCAGTTGGGTTGCCGCTTCACAATTTTACTAGAGACCAAGTGTTTTCCAATGCATAAAAAAATCTGTCTACATATGCTTTATAGGACGTTAATAAACTCTTCATAAGCATTGCATACATGCTTCACAAATTATTTGTGTGTGTATGTCTGTATGTGTGTGTGACAGGCAGTATATAATAAGCAGCAACTCTGCTCCCTTATAAGAGACTTATCTGATCTCTCTCATTGAAGCCACTGTACATCCACCACCGATGCACTTGCAAGCATCACTGCCTATATCTACTATCAACAGTTTAAAACATCTTGGTTACGTTAAAAATCTCTCGTTCACACACTAAGTCTATATAATACAGACACATAATGTCTGCTCTTTCAAAAATAAGTTGATTACATTCTCTCAATTTGCCCACTCCTGGAGTCACACAAACCCAGCACACAAAAAGGCCATGCACAATACAGTCCTGAAGACGTCAAACATATTTTTTTGCTAATTAAATCAGATAAGAATAACTACAAAGGAAACTAACAGACCACACAGACCTAAATTAATAATTGCAATTTTAATTTGTGAAGCAACCTTAAGCTTAGAGTGAGACAAAGCTCAGGTGAATTAAAATGTTGTTTTTTTGTCTTGGCATGCTCTTCTCTTTCATTTGATTTCTCTGTAAGGTATAATCACATTGGCTTTGTTGAACTGCTCCCATTGAGGGAATCTGATGGAGAAAGAGTAAGTAACAGTCAGAGAGCATTACAAATACTCTGCAACAGCACAGGACCCCAGGCATCTGTGTGTGTGTGTGTGTGTGTGTGTGTGTGTGTGTGTGTGTGTGTGTGTGTGTGTGTGTGTGTGTGTGTGTGTGTGTGTGTGTGTGTGTGTGTGTGTGTGTGAATGTGCGCTTTTGTGCACAAGAATGTGTGTGTATGTATGCATGCCTGCCTGTGTGTGTGCATAGTGCTTTAAATCTGTCCGTGGATGATACAATTTGATAGTGATGCTCTGCGATGCCAGCTAACACAACTGCCTGTATTTTGGTTGAAGACATGTCTCGTTTCTAGGGCAACTGGGAAGTCAGCACCTTTCAGAGTACATACACCAAACTCGTCAGGAGGGATGTGAATTACACGTCTTATTGCTTCAGGGGGATGAATCTTACTATTTCATTTAAGTAGGATACAGCTACGGTAGTGTATTACCTGCTTCTAGAGGGGTCACAGCACATCAGCCCTTATGAAGAGTTTATCAACAAGCTCCATTAACAGCTTAATGGATCTCAATCTCTAAGCCACAGAGATAGGCTACATATGGGCAGACAGCGATGTAGCTAGATGTGCATCGAATCATGCTTGAAAGGAGAGATGCACGTCCCTAGTACACCATAATGTGACTGGTGAAGGGGCCAATCGATATTCACCTCATGGATGAATTTATCTCGAGGTCGTATTTGACAAAGTATCTCTCTTCACTGCAATTGTTGATGTGTGGTGGGCTTTGGGGCGGCTGGTAGCCTAGTGGTTAGAGTGTTGGACTAGTAACCGAAAGGTTGCAAGATTAAATCCCCAAGCTGACAAGGTAAAAATCTGTCGTTCTGCACCTGAACAAGGCAGTTAACCCACTGTTCCTAGGCCGTCATTGAAAATAAGAGTTTGTTCTTAACTGACTTGCCTCGTTAAATAAAATAAAAAAATTAAAAATGATGTGCAAAATGCATCACCCAGGTATTATGATGCACTATGTAGCACCCAGGTACAGATTTGCTCTTTTAATTTGATCACTGTTGTCGCAGGGAATTCTCCTGTGCAGCAGGAAATGCAAATCGTAGTGTATTCAAGGTTTAAAAATGCTTAGAAAGTTAGTAATTTCCAATAAAAAAATTCTGACTTGATTTGCACTAATGAAAAATGCATCAACCCCTACAAAATGTCCATGAATTATAATCCATATAATAATTCACATTTCCTGTTGCTGCAGGATTATTTTCCTGCTGTGAGAAGCAGGGTCAAATTAAGATAGTGTATCTGTAGGACGGTGTCATTACACATTGGGGATGAGCACAAGACCAGAAAGGAAGTGCTATGTACATCCTCAAACCACCATCATCCATGATGATCAACGTTGAACTATAACCTCAGCGTATCCTCAGCGTCTCTCATCAACAACATCCTGATTCCTGGGTCATGTTCACTAGGCACGGAACACAAGAAAATGGTCTGAAATTGAGGAAAACATGGAAGTGCTATCAGAACTTGTCCAATAAGAAACTGCTTTTTTTGTTTTCTGTTGCACAGTGTTTTGAAACAATTTAACTCATGAGCATGACCCTAAAAACGTTCTATGAACACAGAGCAGAATTCTGTTTAATTATTGTACACATTCATGTTTATACAGTGGCTGTCAACAGGTTCAAGACGCTTGAAAGACGAAGGCGAGGTGTGATTCTGCACCTACCTCACCACCAGAAAGAGGATTTGTGTTGGAGTTGTGTGTGGGACTTGCAGTTCAAGTGCACCAAAAAAATGAAAAGGTTGTATACTGACATATTGGAATAGACTTGCTTGGAGGATGTCCGAGGTTAGTCAGAATTGCATGACAACCTTGGCCTTCCTCATAGGGAGATCATGGGCAGACTGGCAGACAGACACATAGTGAATGAAAACACAACACATAACACACACGCATTAATGCACACGTGCATGCACGCACAGACACACATGCGCACGCAAGCACACGCACACAAACAGAGGCCGTGGTGGAGACAAACACAATTGGCAGGGAGAAAGGGACATGTTGCTGGAAAGACAGCAGAGCAAGGACAAGAGAGCACAAAGATAACAAGCACCCTGCACTGGCACAGAGTCAGAGACAATCTCCTTCAGAGGCATTCAGTAGCACCAGTATTGGTCCCCTCTCAGTCAAACCAGGAAGGCCAACCTTGAACCTTACCTGCTACTGTATCAACAGAATGTTTACTCTAAAAAAAGGAAAGACACAGTTTATCTCTCAGGAAAGAACTCTACTAAAATGGTGGAAGGAAGTGCCCCGTTCTGCATGTGTGGGTAGATCTGCATTTATTTGATAACAAAAAAATATATATATATATTTGTGGTTTAACTGTCTTTTCCCAGCTGATGACTCAGGGTGAACCACAGAGATAGATAGAGAACTCATATTTGCATCTGTGCTATTATGGCATCCGTGATAGCAGACCAAAAAGATCATCAAGGACAACAACCACCCGAGCCACTGCCTGTTCACCCAGCTACCATCCAGAAGGCGACGTCAGTACAGGTGCATCAAAGCTGGGACCGAGAGACCGAAAAACAGCTTCTATCTCAAGGCCATCAGACTGTTAAACAGCCATATCACTAACACAGAGAGGCTGCGGCCTACATACAGACTTGAAATCATTGGCCACTTTAATAAGTGGATCACTAGTCACTTTAATAATGCCACAAATAATGTCTACATATCTTGCATTACTCATCTCGTATGTATATACTGTATTTTATACCATCTATTGCATCTTGCCTATGCCGCTCAGTCATCGCTTATCCACATATTTATATGTATATATTCTTATTCCATCACTTTACTTAGATGTGTGTATTAGGTAGTTGTTGTGGAATTGTTAGATTACTTGTTAGATATTACTGCACCTTCGGAACTAGAAGCATAAGTTTTTCGCTACACTCGCAATAACATCTGCTAACCATGTGTATGTGACCAATAACATTTGATTTGATAGCCTCAATGGCACTGCCCATGCTATCTCCATTTTAAAGTAATGCATTTTCTTCTTCTTTTGTGTTTGAATAAAGTATAAAGCTAATATTGGTGATTTACTGCACCTGCAGTGCTGGAGTCCAAAACCAAATCTTGTGTGCCATTAATTTATTGTGGCCACTAGATGGTGGTGATATAGTTTAAAGCCATTTACAAACCAGAGGCAACCAAATTTAAAAGAGAAGACAATGCTCTGATCATGGGCTGATCACTCTAACCCTATAGGAATCCCCACCCATTTCACTACATTAAAATGGTGGAAGCCCTCGATGGCAATGTCCATGTTAAAAAGGGTTATATCCACCTAGACTCCTCTATCTCTATGGGGTGAACCTGTCCCTCTCAGTGGAGCAGTGAGCTCTCAGCCCAGTGTTGTGTCTATCTGAGGTCAGAGAGATAGGATGTGATGTGACTGCTCTCCTGCTGCTGCTGTCAGACTGGCTTTCCTGGAGCAGGTTAAACAGAAGAGGAGCGCAGGTAGAGTAAACACACAATGCTGGTCAAACACACACACTGGATACACTGCATGTGTATACTATTAGTGAGGGTCTATGGGCACACACACACACACACACACACACACACACACACACACACACACACACACACACACACACACACACAATATACAGTAGTCAACAGTGAACACACATTTACGTGTTGTTTTCCTCTTCTGACTCAGTCTAAAATTCTTCTATTACCATACTGTTTGTGCTTCTCATAGCACGCATGCCAAGCACACCTGCCCCATCCTCACTCACATAACTAATGTCACTCATTGTACCTCAGTGTAACCCTGAACCTGCCACCCAGACTGATAGTGATCCACCTTGGCCTCCCGAGTGACGCAGTGGTCTAAGGCACTGCATCTCAGTGCTAGAGGTGTCACTAGAGACCCTGGTTCAATCACGGGCTGTATCATAACCGGCTGTGATTGGGAGACCCATAGGGCGGCGCATAATTGGCCCAGCGTTGTCCGGGTTAGGGGAGGGTTTGGCCGGGGTAGGCCGTCATTGTAAATAAGAATTTGTTCTTTACTGACTTGGGCTAGTTAAATAAAAGGTGTGGAGGTGACAGCTAGTCTGTGTTAAGGTCATCCCAAGTCAGACCTGATGCACCAGCAGGTAGGGGAGCGGCACACACCAGCTGTGGCTCACTGGTACCCTCTCCTCGTCTATCCCATGGCCGCATCCACAAACAAACACATGCTAAACAGAGCTCCATCCCCACTGCCTCCCACATTCAGCTGCAAATGAGCCGGCGTATGGGCCTCACTACCCCTGTTTGATGTGGGGAATAATGAGAATGCATTCGCATTTGTCCAGGCCTGAAAACGCTAATGTGCATTGTGTGTCCCTCACACAAAGCGTGATCTAGTCCACACACATATAGAATAAGCAAGCAGACAGACAGAAAGACACACACATACACACAAGTATGTTCCCCCCCCCCCCCCCCCCCGAGTATTTGGAGAATCCATCTCATAGAGACATGTTTGTACCTTATGTCAGTGTTGTGTCTATCTGAGGTCAGAGATGGGATGTGATGTGACTGCTCTCCTGCTGTTGCTGATGCTGACAGGCTGGCTCTCCTGGAGCAGGTAAACCAGGAGAGCGCAGGTAGAGTAAACATACACAACTGGTCACCCACTAGATACACTGCATACACACTCACATAGACTCAAAAGTAAGGGATATGTCTTCCTCAACACAAAACAACACTCAATTGTGCAAAGAATTCACAGTTGCAGTGTTCAGAACCAGCCATGGACATACCGTTCCATCTAATTTGATGGTTACATTAACTTGGTACACTGCATATTGCTTTCCCCCCGAATCGTTTCCTTTTTTAATTTTGTATATAGTACTGGATAGGACAGGAAAGATTGAGGAGAGAGTGTGCTGAAATAGCAGTGGGCTGGATTCAAACTTTTTCACTCAGGCCCCCCTACCAGCATTTGGGCGTGCCCCCCCCCCCCCCCCAACCACCAGCCGCGGATTACAACAGGTAATAGACCTTAGCGTGAAGCCCTTAACCAAAAATGCAGACTTTTTTAAAAGTACGAAAAAAATTGCTAAAGAAACTAAGCGAATAACAGTAACAGAAAAAATAACAATAACAATAATGAGGCTATACATATACAGTGGAAGTCGGAAGTTTACATACACTTAGGTTAGAGTCATTAAAACTAGTTTTTCAACCACTCCACACATTTCTTGTTAACAAACTATAGTTTTGGCAAGTCGGTTAGGACATCTACTTTGTGCATGACACAAGTAATATTTCCAACAATTGTTTACAGACAGATTATTTCACTTATAATTCACTGTATCACAATTCCAGTGGGTCAGAATTTTACATACACTAAGTTGACTGTGCCTTTAAACAGCTTGGAAAATTTCAGAAAATGATGTCATGGCTTTAGAAGCTTCTGATAGGCTAATTGACATAATTTGAGTCAATTGGAGGTGTACCTGTGAATGTATTTCAAGGCCTACCTTCAAACTCAGTGCTTCTTTGCTTGACATCATGGGAAATTCAAAATAAATCAACCAAGACCTCAGAATTTCTTTTTAGGCCTCCACAAGTCTGGTTCATCCTTGGGAGCAATTTCCAAATGCCTGAAGGTACCACGTTCATCTGTACAAACAATAGTACGCAAGTATAAACACCATGGGACCACACAGCTGTCATACCGCTCAGGAAGTAGACGCGTTCTGTCTCCTAGAGATGAACGTACTTTGGTGCGAAAAGTGCAAATCAATCCCAGAACAACAGCAAAGGACCTTATGAAGATTCTGGAGGAAACAGGTACAAAAGTATCTATATCCAGAGTAAAACAAGTCCTATATCAACATAACCTGAAAGGCCGCTCAGCAAAAAAGAAGCCACTGCTCCAAAACCGGCATAAAAATGCCAGACTATGGTTTGCAGCTGCACATGGGGACAAAGATCGTACTTTTTTGAGAAATGTCCTCTGGTCTGATGAAACAAAAATTGAACTGTTTGGCCATAATGACCATCGTTATGTTTGGAGGAAAAAAGGGGGAGGCTTGCAAGCCAAAGAACACCATCCCAACTGTGAAGCATGGGGTGGCAGCATCATGTTGTGGGGGTGCTTTGCTGCAGGAGGGACTGGTGCACTTCACAAAATAGATGGCATCATGAGGAAGGGAAAATTAGGTGGATATAGTGAAGCAACATCTCAAGACATCAGTCAGGAAGTTAAAGCTTGGTCGCAAAGGGATCTTCCAAATGGACAATGACCACAAGCATACTTCCAAAGTTGTGGCAAAATGGCTTAAGGACAACAAAGTCAAGATATTGGAATGGCCATCACAAAGCCCTGACCTCAATCCTATAGAAAATTTGTGAGCAGAACTGAAAAAGCGTGTGCGAGCAAGGAGACCTACAAACCTGATTCAGTTACACCACCTCTGTCAGGAGGAATGGGCCAATATTCACCCAATTTATTGTGGGAAGCTTGTGGAAGAGTACCCGAAATGTTTGACCAAAGTTAAACAATTTAAAGGCAATGCTACCAAATACTAATTGAGTGTATGTTAACTTCTGACCCACTGGGAATGTGATGAAAGAAATAAAAGCTGAAATAAATCATTCTCTCTACTATTATTCTGACATTTCACATTCTTAAAATAAAGTGGTGATCCTAACTGACCTAAGACAGGGAATTTTTACTAGGATTAAATGTCAGGAATTGTGAAAAACTGAGTTTTAATGTATTTGGCTAAGGTGTATGTAAACTATATAAGGGGTACCGGTAGCGAGTCAATATGCAGGGGTCGAGGCAATTGAGGTAATATGTACATGTAGGTAGGTAGGGTTTAGTGACTATGCATAGGTAATAAAGAGAAAGTAGCAGCAACGTGTATGAAGAGTGTGAAGGAATGTGAATGTATGTGTGTGTGTGTGTGTGTGTGTGTGTGTGTGTGTGTGTGTGTGTGTGTGTGTGTGTGTGTGTGTGTGTGTGTGTGTGTGTGTGTGTGTGTGTGTGTGTGTGTGTTTGTGTGTGGCGTCAATATGCATGTGTGTTTGTGCTTTGTGTGTGTGTCCATATCAGTAGGGGCTCCTCAGAGGAGGAAGGGGAGGACAATCCTACTCAGTGAATTTCGTAAAAATACATGTTGTAAAACATTTAAAAAGTTATCATTTTTAGATAAAACTATGCTAAAACACACTATTTTGCAATGAAGCTCTACAGTAGCCTCAACAACACTCTGTAGGGTAGCACCGTGGTGTAGCTGGAGGACAGCTAGCTTCCATCCTCCTCTGGGTACATTGACTTCAATACAAACCCTAGGAGGCTCGTAGTTCTCACACCTTCCATAGACACATTAATTATGACAACTTCCGGAGGACGTCCTCCAACCTGTCAGAGCTCTTGCAGCATGAACTGACATGTTGTCGATTCAATAAAAGGATCAGAGAATGAATCTAGTACTGCAAGCATAAGCTACAGTTAACTAGCACTGCAGTGCACACATGTGGTGAGTAGTTGACTCAAAGAGAGAGAAAGACAATAGTTGAACAGTTTTGAACAAATTCATTTCTTACAAAATGAAGGAGAAGCAAGAGAGAGATATAGAGAGAGATTTTGTAATTTTTTTCACTTTCAGTTTCACCTACTTAGCTAGCAAATGCAGCTAGCTAGTTTAACCTACTCAAATTCTTTCCAAGATGGCGTAGCAGTTCAGACTTCCTGTCGTGTCTCGTGTATATATATATTTACATATTTTTTTCTTCACTTATCTTTTTACATTTTTTTTTTATTCAAATACTCAACCTCAAAGCATTCTCCTGCAACCCGCCTCACCAATTAAAAAATAAAAATAAAGAATTATTTACCTCATCTGAATTCCACAACAGAAGCTAGCCAGAGGTTAGCCATTTTCACTGGCTAACGTTGAAGTTCAGCTAGCCACGGTTAGCCGTCCTCAGCTGTCCATTAGCTCGAAAAGCTATCGCCAGTTTTTGTACAGCGCGACTCAGACCAGAGCATATCGGACCTATTCTCTCTCCTTTCCCCGATTTCTACCGCAGGCTCTGGACATTTACACCTGGATCTTGCAGCTAACTAGCTGCTACCTGAGTGACTATTGGCAACGTCGGTCACGGAATTAACACACATTATTAGCCACTCGTGGGCTATTCCTGAGCTAGCCAGCTGAAGTGTCTCCTGGGCTACAACTCACCTATCCTGACCCGTTTTACTGCCGATGCGGAGCCCCATCGGGTCTTCACGACTGGACCACCGACGTTATCTGCCCGAGGGAGTTGTCCAACTGGCCCCTCCGTCGCGACGTAACCTGATCGCCCATCTGCGGCCAGCTAATCGTTAGCTGTCTTTTCGGCTGAATAGGTCTATCGGACACTTTTCTTGGACCACTATAACTAACTATTTTGCCAACTTCAACAGGTTTTTGAAGTTGGCAAAAAACTATTTCAACAACTTCAACTATTTTGCCAACCTTCCACACGGAACCCCACTAACCCACAGACGGAAACGCACGAGGTGGCTAAAAACAGACCTCCCTCCCATCTTCCACCAGCTTGCTACCTATGGCCCGGCTAGCTGTCTGAATCTCACTGGACCCTCTGATCACTCGCCTAAGCATGCCTCTCCTTAATGTCAATATGCCTTGTCCGTTGCTGTTCTGGTTAGTGTTTATTGGCTTATTTCACTGTAGAGCCTCTAGCCCTGCTCATTATACCTTATCCAACCTCTCAGTTCCTCCACCCACACATGCTAATACATCTTCTGGTTTCAATGATGTTTCTAGAGACAATATCTCTCTCATAATCACTAAATGCCTAGGTTTACCTCCTCTGTACTCACATCCCACCATACCGATCGCTGCCTGCACCCGCCCGCCCATCCAGCATAACTTCTCTGGACGGTTCTAACTTAGAATTTGTGGACAACTACAAATACCTAGGTGTCTGGTTAGACTGTAAACTCTCCTTCCAGACTCACATCAATCATCTCCAATCCAAAGTGAAATCTAGAATTGGCTTCCTATTTCGCAACAAAGCATCCTTCACTCATGCTGCCAAACATACCCTCGTAAAACTGACCATCCTACCAATCCTCGACTTCGGCGATGTCATTTACAAAATAGCCTCCAATACCCTACTCAACAAGCTGGATGCAGTCTATCACAGTGCCATCCGTTTTGTCACCAAAGCCCCATATACAACCCACCACTGCGACCTGTATGCTCTCGTTGGCTGGCCTTCACTTCATAATCGTCGCCAAACACATTGGCTCCAGGTCATCTACAAGACCCTGCTAGGTAAAGTCCCCCCTTATCTCCGCTCACTGGTCACCATAGCAGCACCCACCTGTAGCACGCGCTCCAGCAGGTATATCTCTCTGGTCACCCCTAAAGCCAACTCCTCCTTTGGTCGTCTCTCCTTCCAGTTCTCAGCTGCCAATGACTGGAACGAACTACAAAAATCTCTAAAACGGGAAACACTTATCTCCCTCACTAGCTTTAAGCACCAGCTGTCAGAGCAGGTCACAGATCTCTGCACCTGTACATAGCCCATCTTTAATTTAGCCCAAACTACTACCTCTTCCCCTACTGTATTTATTTATTTTATTTATTTTGCTCCTTTGCACCATATTATTTATATTTTAACTTTCTTCAAACTACAAATCTACCATTCCAGTGTTTTTCTTGCCATACTTTATTTACTTTGCCACCATGGCATTTTTTTGCCTTTACCTCCCTTATCTCACATCATTTGCTCACATTGTATATAGTCTTATTTTTTCTACTGCATCATTGATTGTATGTTGTTTTACTCCATGTGTAACTCTGTGTTTTTGTATGTTGTCGAACTGCTTTGCTTTATCTTGGCCAGGTCGCAATTGTAAATGAGAACTTGTTCTCAACTTGCCTACCTGGTTAAATAAAGGTGAAATAAATAAATAAATAAATAAAAACACCCTGCTCAAACAGAGGGATGCTATGTTAGCTAGCTGGCTATGACTATCCAACACAACACTGGAACTCTTCCAAGTCAAGGTAAGCTTTTGGTTTTACTAATTTATTGCCACCGGGGTCCGCCAGTGTAAGTGTTAAACTGCTTACTGACTGTACACTGTAACGTTACTGGATGAGCGTAGCGGGTTTACTAACATGTTGGTTCTAGAGGTCTAGATCTATTAGCTATGTTGACTATGACATTACTTTAGCTAATATGATGACAACAATGTAGGCTGTGTGTAGCGGCTATGATACGGTTTGGCTTGGAAATTATTTTTTGCTTGGTCACGTACAGCTGATGTTTTGTGCACTGAAGTCCATAAGCGAAGGGAAAAGGTCAGAGGAGAAGAGCACATAGATGCGAGAAGGAATACAAAGTGGCTGCTATGAAAATGAACTGTGTTTATGCGTGATCAGGGGTGTATTCATTCCGCCGATACTGTTGAAAAGCATTTCTTAAAAGGAAGCAAATGGAACAAAACGGGGATAGACATACCTGAATTCGTCCAATAGAAACTCATGTTTGCAACTGTTGGACTAATGATTACACCCTATATCAGCTAGATGCAGGCGGTATTGAATGTGTCATTGTTTGTCACCTTAAATTTTTGTTGTAAACTTTCCTTCATAGGCTAAGTTGTAGCAACCTCATGATGGATATAGGGAAAATTAGAGTATCATGTAGTAGTCTAAACCTATCGCTGTTACATTGAACTGGGTGAATGGAACATGAATGACAGTCATCCAATATGCTGTAATCAAAATAAGACCATGCTCACAATCAAAGAAAATCGTGTTCACTCATCTTAAATGGCACTGGCTGCCACTGGTCCATATGTGTGTGTGTGTGTGTGTGTGTGTGTGTGTGTGTGTGTGTGTGTGTGTGTGTGTGTGTGTGTGTGTGTGTGTGTGTGTGATTAACTGTTCAGCAGTCTTATGGCTTAGGGATAGAAGCTGTTAAAACCTCTCTGGGGTATGTGGGACACTAGATACACTTCTCGTTAATCCAACCACATTGTCCGATTTCAAAAAGGCTTTACGGCGAAAGCATAACATTAGATTTTTTTAGGACAGCGCCGAGACAAGAAAAACCACACAGCCATTTTCCAAGCAAGGAGAGGCGTCACAAAAACCAGAAATACAGCTAAAATTAATCACTAACCTTTGATGATCTTCATCAGATGGCACTCATAGGACTTCATGGTACACAATACATGTATGTTTTGCTCGATAAAGTTCATATTTATATCCAAAACCCCATTTTACATTGGCGTGTAATGTTCAGAAATGTTTTGCCTCCCAAAACTTCCGGTGAATGAGCACATCAATTTACAGAAATACTCATCATAAACGTTGATAAAATATTAAACTGTTATTCAAAGAATTATAGATACACTTCTCCTTAATGCAACCTCTGTGTCAGATTTCAAAAAAGCTTTACAGCGAAAGCACACTTTTAAATAATCTGAGTACGGCGCTCAGTCACAAAACCAAACCCGCCATTTTGTGGAGTCAACAAAACTCAGAAATAGCATTATAAATATTCACTTACCTTTGATGATCTTCATCGGAATGCACTCCCAGGTATCCCAGTTCCACAATAAATGTTCATTTGTTTTGATAAAGTCCATCCTGTATGTCCAAATACCTCCTTTTTGTTTGCGTGTTCAGTCGAGTAATCCAAATCCACTGTGCTCGCGCAGTTAGTTTAGACGAATAGTCAAAAAAGTTATATTACAGTTCGTAGAAACATGTCAAACGATGTATAGAATCAGTCTTTAGGATGTTTTTATCATAAATCTTCCATAATATTCCAACTGGACGATTCCTTTGTCTTCAAAAAAGAAAAGGAACACAGCTAACTCTCACGGGAGTGGGCGCCACTGAGCTCATGTCATTTTCTCAGTCATCTGATTCCAATGGCTCTTATTCTCTCCCCATTCACAGTAGAAGCATGAAACAATGTTCTAAAGACTGTTGACATCTAGTGGAAGCCTTAGGAAGTGCAAAATGACCCCACAGACACTGTATACTTGATAGGGAATGACTTGAAAAACTACAAACCTCAGATTTCCATACTTCCTGTTTGGATTTTTTTCTCAAGTTTTTGCCTGCCATATGAGTTCTGTTATCTCACAGACATCATTCAAACTTTTTTAGAAACTTCAGAGTGTTTTCTATCCAAATCCACTAATAATATGCATATCTTAGCTTCTGGGACTGAGTAGCAGCCAGTTTACTCTGGGCACCTTCTTCATCCGGATGTCAAAATACCCTCCCCTACCCCGATGAAGTTAACCTTTTCACACGTACCAACAAATGGGTGTGATCAATCTACAGTGGTCCCTGCAGCATACGCTCAAACCAGTGTGATTAGAACACTTATTTAGAACATCCAGTTTCGATTGACGCAACAGTCAGCATTTGAGCTGGCCACACTGCTAGCCACATTGAAACATTTTGCACAAAGTTAAAGCCCATACAAAGTTAAGTCCAAAAGGTGACCAGTTTATTTTTGAAACTACAATATGAGTTAGCTAATAACAATTATTATTTATAATTAATCACATCACTGGTGAGCTCACTATTGACTAAATAATTGAGTAAAACACTTTCTAGAAATTGAAAGTAATCCAACAATGGGTAGTTTGTGCACGCCGTCATGTTTTTTGTTGTTGTTGAATCAACCAAAGATAATGAGAGGAGACAAGATGAGTTTGGTCTGTTTATAGTATGCATGTTGAAGAGGTGTGTCATCTACCATCGTTCACATCCCATCATTCACTTCCAGAAGTTTACTTGAAAAATGAGGAACCCTCCCTCACCTCATTATAAATTAATTTGGTCTGACAGACATTTACGTGAAACCCAGAATGCATTGTATGTCAACAAACATGGCTCCAAACATAGCTAGCAAATAGCTTAGCATAAGCCCATTAGAATCAGTACAACAAAATACCCAAAACTATTTTACACACATCAAAGGTGTCCATTACAATCTATGCAATAATCGGAATGCATTATTTGTCACCAGTACTTGAAAACATGTGAATAAAACTATAAATACATTAAGCTCCAGTAGAAACGACAACACAATATACAGAAAATAAGGCACTTACTTTGATAGGAACGCACATACACTACCGTTCAAAAGTTTGGGGTCACTTAGAAATGTCCTTGTTTTTGAAAGAAAAGCACATTTTCTGTCCATTAAAATAACATCAAATTCATCAGAAATACAGTGTAGCCATTGTTAATGTTGTAAATGACTGTTGTAGCTGGAAATGGCTGATTTGTAATGAAATATCTACATAGGCATATCAGCAACCGTCACTCCTGTGTTTCAATGGCACGTTGTGTTAGCTAATCCAAGTTTATCATTTTAAAAGGCTAATTGATCATTAGAAAACCCTTTCGCAATTATGTTAGCACAGCTGAAAACTGTTGTTCTGATCAAAGAAGCAATAAAACTGTCCTTCTTTAGACTAGTTGAGTATCTGGAGCATCAGCATTTGTGGGTTCGATTACAGGCTCAAAATGGCCAGAAACAAATAACTTCCTTCTGAAACTTGTCAGTCTATTCTTGTTCTGAGAAATGAAGGCCATGTCATGCGAGAAATTGGCAAGAAACTAAATATCTCGTACAACGCTGTGTACTACTCCCTTCACAGAACAGCACAAACTGGCTCTAACCAGAATAGAAAGAGGAGTGTGAGGCCCCGGTGCACAACTGAGCAAAAGGACAAGTACGTTAGAGTGTCTAGTTTGAGAAACAGACGCCTCACAAGTCCTCAACTGGCAGCTTCATTAAATAGTACCCACAAAACACCAGTCTCAACATCAACAGTGAGGAGGCGACTCCGGGATGCTGGCCTTCTAGGCGCCAAACCTAGAAGGCCAGCATCCTGTTGACCCCAAACTTTGAACGGTAGTGTATGTCCAAAGTTATTATTTGTAAGGAAATCAACAATGCAATAATGTGAGTGCCAGAAAATGTGCCAATTCATGGAATACTGCGCCAATGTCTGCATACTTCATGTGCGAAAAAAATTTGGAAGGGTTCTCCTCGAAGAGGGAAGTTTGGTCCGGCTCAGTAAAGCGTCAAACATAAATTGTCCGCAACACTGAAATGGGCTACTTCTATATGAATTAATGAGGTGGAACACACCTCAATTCATACTGTTGTTAGAAAATTCTACTTTTTAGAAAATAATGTTGAAATTGACAGGTTGAAACATAGCCTATAGATAATTATCAGGCAGTGTGTGTCCTATTGCGTAACATTCACATTTTGGAACAGTGAGTGCATTCTGACATCACGTGCATAAAACAACTCACGGTGGGGCGACCGTAAGAGATATTTGTAACTAACATGTGAAAAGGTTAAGGAGCCTTTTGGTCCCAGACTTGGAGCCCCGGTACCGCTTGAATCTGGTAGCAAAGAAAACAGTCTAGGGCCTTCCTCTGACACCGCCTGGTATAGAGGTCCTAGATGCCGAGCAGTTGCCATACCAAGTTGGTTGATGTAACCAGTCAGCATGCTCTCGGAGGTGCAGCTGTAGAACTTTTGGAGGATCTGAGGATCCATGACAAATCTTTTCAGCCTCCTGAGGGGGAATAAGCATTGTCGTGCCCTCCTCATGACTGTGTTGGTGTGTTTGGACCGTGATAGGTCCTTAGAGATGTGGACACCAAGGAACTTGCAGCTCTCAACCTTCTCCACTACAGCCCCTCAATGTGAATGGGGGAGTGCTCGGTCCTCCCTTTCCTGTAGTCCACGAGCAGCTCCTTTGTCTTGCTCAAGTTGAGGGAGATATTGTTGCCCTGGCACCACACTGTTAGGTCTCCGACCTCCTCCTTATACGCTGTCTTATCGTCGTCAGTGATCAGGCCTACCACCTTTGTGTCATCAGCAAACTTAATGATGGTATTGGAGTCATGCGTGGCCACACAGTCGTGGGTGAACAGGAGGGAACTAAGCATGCACCCCCTGAGGGGCCCCCGTGTTGAGGGTCAGCGTGGCGCATGTGTTGTTTCCTACCATCACCACCTGGGGGCAGCATGTAAGGAAGTCTAGGATCCAGTTGCAGAGGGAGATTTTCAGTCCCAGGGTCCTTAGCTTAGGGAAGAGCTTGGAGGGCACTATGGTGTTGAACGCTGAGCTGTAGTCAATGAACAGCATTCTCATGTAGGTGTTCCTTTTGTCCAGGTGGGAAAGGGCAGTGTGGAGTGCAATAGAGATTGCGTTATCTGTGGATCTGTTGGGGCGGTATGCGAATTAGAGTGGGTCCAGGGTTTTGGGATGATGGTGTTGATATGAGCCATGAACAGCCTTTCAAAGCATTTCATGACTACAGATGTGTGCTACAGGGCGATAGTCATGTTACCTTGGCGTACTTGGGCACAGGGACTATGGTGGTCTGTTTGAAACATGTAGGTATTACAGACTGGGTCAGGAAGAGGTAGAAAATGTTAGTGAAGACACTTTCCAGCTGGTCCGCACATGTTCTGAGTACGCACCCTGGTAATCTGTCTGGCCCTGCGGCCTTGGGAATGTTGACCTGTTTAAAGATCTTACTCACTTCAGCTGCGGAGAGCGTGATCACACTGTTGTCCGGAACAACTGGTGCTCTCATGCATGGTTCAGTGTTGCTTGCTTCGAAGCAAGCACAGAATGGATTTAGCTTGTAGGCTCGCCTCACTGGGCAGCTCGCCCAGCTGAGTTTCCCTTTGTAATCCGTGATAGTTGGCGAGCCCTGCCACATCCGACAAGTGTCAGAGAAGGTGTAGTAGTAGTAGATTTAGTCCTGTATTGACGGTTGATGGTTTCTCGTAGAGTGTAGCAGGATTTCTTATAAGCATACAGATTAGTGTCCCACTCCTTGAAAGCTACAGCTCTAGACTTTAGCTCAATGTAGATGTTCCCTGTAATCCATGGCTTCTGGTTGGGATATGTACATACAGTCACTGTGGGGACAATGTTGTCAATGCACTTATTAATGAAGCATGTGACTGATGTGGTATACTCCTCAATGCCATCGAATGAATACTGGAACATGTTCCAGTCTGTGCTAGCGAAAAAGTCCTGTAGCTCAGCATCCGCTTCATCAGACCACTTCCGTATTCAGCACATCACTGGTACTTCCTGTATGAGTTTTTGCTTGTAAGCAGGAATCAGAAGGATAAAGTTATGGTCAGATTTGCCAAATGGAGGGCAAAGGAGAGCTTTGTATGCGTCGCTGTGTGTGGAGTAACGGTGATCTAGAGTTTTTTTCTCCCTAGTTGCACATGTGACGTGCAGGTAGAAAATAGGTAAAACGAACTAAACATTTTCTGCATTAGTGTCCCAGGCCACTGAGGAGCGCCGTGTCTGGATGAGCATTTTCTTGTATGCTTATGGCCTTATACAGCTCGTTGAGTGTGGTCTTAGTGCCAGCATTGGTTTGTGGTGGTACATAGACAGCTACGAAGAAATAGATTAAAACTCTCTTGGTAAATAGTGTGGTCTACAGCTTATTATGAGGTACTCTAACTCGGCGAGCAAAACCTAGAGATCGCCCACCAGCTGTTGGTAATATAGATACACAGATCTTACCAGAGGCTGCTGTTCTGTCTTGCCGATGCACAGAAAACGCAGCTAACTATGTGTTATCCATGTCCTTGTTCAGCCACAACTCGGTGATAGGATATTACAGGATATTACAGTTTTTAATGTCCCATTGATAGGATAGTCTTGAAAGGAGCTCATCCAGTTTATTCTTCAGTGATTGCATGTTTTCCAGTGGAACGGAGGGTAGAGGCGGAATATCCACTCGCCGACGCAGTCTCGCCCTGTAGTGAAGTCTCCTCTTCTTATGAATGATGGGGATTTCAAATCAAAATCAAATCAAGCCAAATTTTGTTAATCACATGCGCTGAATACAATAGGTGTAGACCTTACAGTGAAAGGCTTACTTAAGAGCCCCTAACCAACAATGCAGTTTAAAAAAATACAGATCCTAATAAGAAATAAAAGTAACAATTAATTGAAGAGCAGCAGTAAAACAACAATAGCGAGACTAAATACAGGGGGGTACCGGTACAGAGTCGATGAGTGGGGGCACCGGTTAGTTCAGGTAATATGTACATGTAGGTAGAGTTAATAAAGTGACTATGCATAGATGATAACAACAGAGAGTAGCAGCGGTGTAAAAGAGGGGGGCAATGCAAATAGTCTGGGTAGCCATTTGATTAGATGTTCAGGAGTCTGACGGCTTGGGGTAGAAACTGTTTAGAAGCAACTTGGACTTAGACTTGGCACTCCGGTACCGCTTGCCGTGCGGTAGCAGAGAAAACAGCCTATGACTAGGGTGGCTGGAGTTTTTGACAATTCTTAGGGCCTTCCTCTGACACCGCCTGGTATAGAGGTCCTGGATGGCATGAAGTTTGGCCCCAGTGATGTACTGGGCCGTTCGCACTTCCCTCTGTAGTGCCTTAAGGTTGGAGGCCGAGCAGTGATGCAGTGATGCAACCTGTCAGGATGCCATCGATGGTGAGGCTGTAGAATCTTTTGAGGATCCTGAGGGAGAATAGGTTTTGTCGTGCCTTCTTCACAACTGTCTTGGTGTGCTTGGACCATGTTAGTCTGTTGGTGATGTGGACACCAAGGAACTCAAAGCTCTCAACCTGCTCCACTGCAGCCTCGTCGATGAGAATGGGGGTATGCTTGGTCCTCTTTTTCCTGTAGTCCACGATCATCTCCATTGTCTTGATCATGTTGAGGGAGAGGTTGTTGTCCTGGCACCACATGGTCAGGTCTCTGACCTCCTCCCTATAGGCTGTCTCGTCGTTGTAGATGATCAGGCCTACCACCGCTGTGTCATCGGCAAACTTAATGATGGTGTTGGAGTTGTGCCTGGCCGTGCAGTCATGAGTGAACAGGGAGTACAGGGGGGGACGGAGCATGCACCCCTGAGGGGCCCCTGTGTTGAGGATCAGCGTGACGGATGTGTTGTTACCTACCATCACCACCTGGGGGCGGCCCGTCAGGAAGTCCGGGATCCAGTTGCAGAGGGACGTGTTAAGTCCCAGGGTCCTTAGCTTATTGATGCGCTTTGAGGGCACTATGGTGTTGAACGCTGAGCTGTAGGCAATGAATAGCAATCTCACGTAGGTGTTCCTTTTGTCCAGGTGGGAAAGGGCAGTGCGGAGTGAGAGATTGCATCATCTGTGGATCTGTTGGTGCCGTATGCAAATTGGAGTGGGTCTAGGGTTTCTGGGATAATGGGATAATGGTGTTGATGTGAGCCATGGCCAGCATTTCAAAGCACTTCATGGCTACAGACGTGAATGCTACGGGTCGGTAGTCATTTAGGCAGGTTACCTTGGTGTTCTTGGGCACAGGCACTATGGTGGTCTGCTTAAAACATGTTGGTATTACAGACTCGGACAGGGAGAGGTTGAAAATGTCAGTGAAGACACTTGCCGGTTGGTCATCGCATGCTCGGAGTACACGTCCTGGTAATCTGTCTGGCCCTGTGGCCTTGTAAATGTTGATCTTACTCACATCTTACTCACATCGGCTGCAGAGAGTATGATCACACAGTCTTCTGGAACAGCTGGTCTTCTCATGCATGTTTCAGTGTTATTTGCCTTGAAGCGAGCATAGAAGGAGTTTATCTCATCTGATAGGCTCGTGTCATTGGGCAGCTCTTGGTTATGTCTCCCTTTGTAGTCTGTAATGGTTTGCAAGCCCTGCCACGTCCGACGAGCATCAGACCCGGTGTGATTTTAGTCCTGTATTGATGCTTTGCGTATTTGTTGGTTCGTTGGAGGGCATAGAGGGATTTCTTCTAGCTTTTGGGTTAGAGTGCCGCTCCTTGAAAGCGGCAGCTCTAGCCTTTAGCTCAGTGCGGATGTTGTCTGTAATCCATGGCCTCTGGTTGGGGTATGCACAGTCACTGTGGGGACAACATCATCGATACACTTATTGATGAAGCCCATGACTGATGTGGTGTACTCCTCAATGCCCTCAGAGGATTCCCGGAACATATTCCAGTCTGTGCTTGCAAAACAGTCCTGTAGCTTCGCATCTGCTTCACCTGACCACTTTTTTATTGATCTAGTCACTGGTGCTTCCTGATTTAATTTTTGCTTGTAAGCAGGAATCAGGAGGTTGGAATTATGGTCAGATTTGCCACATTTTTATTTATTTATTTTATTTCACCTTTATTTAACCAGGTAGGCAAGTTGAGAATAAGTTCTCATTTACAATTGCGACCTGGCCAAGATAAAGCAAAGCAGTTTGACACATACAACAACACAGAGTTACACATGGAGTAAAACAAACATATAGTCAATAATACAGTAGAAAAATAAGTCTATATGCAAAGTGAGCAAATGAGGGGAGATAAGGGAGGTAAAGGCAAAAAAGGCCATGGTGGCAAAGTAAATACAATATAGCAAGTAAAACACTGGAATGGTAGATTTGTAGTGGAAGAAAGTGCAAAGTAGAAATAGAAATAATGGGGTGCAAAGGAGCAAAATAAATAAATAAATACAATAGGGGAAGAGGTAGTTGTTTGGGCTAAATTATAGATGGGCTATGTACAGGTGCAGTGATCTGTGACCTGCTCTGACAGCTGGTGCTTAAAGCTAGTGAGGGAGATAAGTGTTTCCAGTTTCAGAGATTTTTCTAGTTCGTTCCAGTCATTGGCAGCAGAGAACTGGAAGGAGAGACCGCCAAAGGAGGAATTGGCTTTGGGGGTGACCAGAGAGATATACCTGCTGGAGCGCGTGCTACAGGTGGGTGCTGCTATGGTGACCAGTGAGCTGAGATAAGGGGGGACTTTACCTAGCAGGGTCTTGTAGATGACCTGGAGCCAGTGGGTTTGGCGACGAGTATGATGCGAGGGCCCACCAACGAGAGCGTACAGGTCGCAGTGGTGGGTAGTATATGGGGCTTTGGTGACAAAACGGTTGGCACTGTGATAGACTGCATCCAGTTTATTGAGTAGGGTATTGGAGGCTATTTTGTAAATTACATCGCCGAAGTCGAGGATCGGTAGGATGGTCAGTTTTACGAGGGTATGTTTGGCAGCATGAGTGAAGGATGCTTTGTTGCGAAATAGGAAGACAATTCTAGATTTAACTTTGGATTGGAGATGTTTGATGTGAGTCTGGAAGGAGAGCTTACAGTCTAACCAGACACCTAGGTATTTGTAGTTGTCCACATATTCTAAGTAAGAACCGTGCAGAGTAGTGATGCTGGACGGGTGGGCAGGTGCGGGCAGCGATCGGTTGAAGAGCATGCATTTAGTTTTACTTGTATTTAAGAGCAGTTGGAGGCCACGGAAGGAGAGTTGTATGGCATTGAAGTTCGTCTGGAGGGTTGTTAACACAGTGTCCAAAGAAGTGGATGGAGAAATGGAGGGCGAGGGAAAGCTTTGTACGCATCTCTGTGTGTGGAATAAAGGTGGGCCAGACTTTGTTTTCCCTCTGGTTGCACATTTAACATGCTAATAGAAATTTGGTAAAATGGATTTCAGTTTCCCTGCATTAAAGTCCTCGGCTACTATGAGCGCCGCCTCTGGGTGAGCGTTTTCTTGTTTGCTTATGACAGAATACAGCTCTTAGTGCCAGCCACTGACTGTGGTGGTATGTAAACAGATACGAAAAATACAGATGAAAACTCTCTAGGTAGATAGTGTGGTCTACAGCTTATCATGTGATGCTCTACCTCAGGCGAGCAATAGCTCGAGACTTCCTTAGATATCGTGCACCAGCTGTTATTTACAAAAATACATAGTCCGCAGCCCCATGTCTTACCAGACACCGCTGTTCTATCCTGCCTGCAGGGTATAACCAGCTGTATGTTGATAGTGCCTTCGTTCAGCCACGACTCCGTAAAGCATGAGATATAACAGTTTTGAATGTCTCGTTGGTAGTTTCATCTTCCATTTAGGTCATCTATTTTATTCTCCAGAGATTGCACGTTTGCTAGCAGAATGGAAGGAAGTGGGGGTTCATTCGATCGCCTACGAATTCTCAGAGGGTAGTCTGCCCTCCGGACACTTTTTCTTCGCCTCCTCTTCATACAAATCACGGGGATCTGGGCCTGTTCCCGAGAAAGCAGTATATCGTTCGCGTCGGGCTTGTCAGACTCATTAAAGGAAAAAAAGGATTCTGCTAGTCCGTGGTGAGTAATCGCAGTCCTGATGTCCAGAAGTTATTTTTGGTCATAAGAGACGGTAGCGGCAACATTATGTACAAAATAAGTAAAAAAATAAGTTATAAACAACGCAAATAAACAAACAAAAAAACACAATCGGTTGGGGGCACGTAAAATGTCTGCCTTCTTCTCCGACGCCATCTTACAATTTAGACCTGGTCTGGGAATAGCAGTATATCTTTAGAGTCTGACGCATTAAACAAAAAACCCTTGTTCAGATAGAGGTGAGTAGTCACTGTTCTGATGTCCAGAAGCTATTTTTGGTCATAGGAAATGATGGCAGAAACATTATGTAAAAAAAAGAGTAAAGAAACAGCGCAATAAAATACACAAAATAGCATCATTTGTCAGGAGCCCGTAAAACAGTGGCCACCCCCTCTGGCTCCATTCTATTTAGTTAATGAAACAAACTGTTCACACCCCTCTTGTTGGTGGAGAGAAAATGTTGCAGGTTTAAAGCTTATTTTCTGCAATTCTACACATTTTGTCATGGGGTGCAGAGAACATTTTGCAGTTTTAAAGCTAATTTTCTTGCAATTCTAAACATTTTGCTATGTCTCACGTATATTGATTTGATATTTGAGTGACTCAAACATTACAACAAAATCTATGGGTTAAAAAACCTAGCTAAAAAACTTTAGCTGACATGGGCTAGTTGATCTGGACATTTCTGAGAAAGTTACAAATAGCTCTCTAAGGTACATAAAGACTGACAGGACAAGAGGAAAACTGATGATGTACTACCCAATTTCTAAATTGCACCTTGTGCGTTCTACTATTACAACTTTAAAGATTAAGTTGAAAGTCGGACTGAGTACCTTGGTTGGATCACTCCAAACAAAGCTGGTTACCAACATGTACTGACCAACCTGTTTACTGGGCGAGAATTGAAAAAACAAACAAGTGAAAGGCACTCAAAGTACCAGGTTAGGTTCGGATCGACTAACAGGTGGGTCAAAGGTTGGACTCAATTGGAGCCTACTGGCAGCTACAGGCTGTTATTGACTGTCTGGTTGCAGTTGATCACATGACTGGAGACTAGTGTAACATCTCATCACTGTGCTTAATCTATGAGCAATACAGTTATGGCTAGGGTATGTTCTAGGGCCATTACGGCCACTACTATGGTACTAACTTAGAGGAAGATTTCAATATGAGGCCCATATGTTTGAGGGACTACTGTGTGTGTTTGGGTGTGTTTGCGTGTGCATGTGTGTGGGCATGGCTAAAGATGCGTAAATGTGGCCCATTGATTTCCTCATTAGCCTCAGCCTATTAAACAGCCAGGCTACTCTGCTAATGCACTGTGAATCAACACACACTCAGTGGACTCCCTCCCTGAAGTGAAAGAACACTATCATTATCTGTGGGTTTTGACGAAGTCAAGGCTCATGGATAATTTATTTTAAAAGGCAAGGTATGCTATTATATTTAGTTCAACATGCTTTTACTAGGACAGCAGTTATTTTCAAAGGTAGCCATCCTTAAATCGTAATTATCAGTCAGATGTTTAAATAATACACACATAGGGCCCAGCCAACTCCACTACAGATTAAGAAGCCCAAACTCCAGTGGTTACGCACTGTCTAGCCGTTATGGGCACCACTTGGCATTATATTTCCATGCCAATTTCCAACAGTCCACTAGTGGCAATGCCTTTTACGAGAGCCCTGCACGCCACATGGGCACCTAACCATGCCCACGACATTCAGGCCCTACCCTACCCGGACCCCTTTGCTTCTGCCAAATTTAAGGCCAGCAGTTACTAAACTCTGTTATTATATCCATTCCATTAGCTGCTCGTCTTTATCTGTCCCCTGCTCTCTGCACTAACCCCCCTTCATGTGCTCTCTGCATGTGTGAGTATCCATAGCAACGGCTCCGCTTTGGGCTGCTCAATGACAAAATGTGAGAGACCTCTTAGCTGTTAGCTAGCTACATTTTGTCCCTCTTAACTCAAACAAAACTCACAGAACATTATTATTTCCTGTCAAATAATCTCTCCTGTCAACTCGGACAATGTTCTGGTCATATATTTGACAAGGTTGAAGCTTCAAAATTAACTTAATAATTCTTGAAAATAATACCGGTGTCAGCCCGTACCCTAGTTATGGATGAAAAAAACAGGCCCCACCCGGCCCTAACCCAATGTACAGTATCGGGAACCCGTCGGGCTTGGGTCGGGTAGCAGAGCTCTACCTGTTACTAGGGGTGTGCCGATCAGCTATACTCGTATTCGTAATCGTAAATTGAATGTTGATAAATGGAGTTTGCGACTGAGCGGTGTTAAAGCTGCGCTCTATCCAATTGTAATACTAGGATCAACCTACAGACCGCCCATTTCTTTACAGACAGCAGAACTATCCAGTTGAGTTATTAAGAGCAATTATTTTGAGCATTTAGAGTACCTCACGCATGTGTCAGTGACATAAGAGAGACGTGGCTAATTACAAAAAATACTCTGATCATAATCGTATCTGGAAAATTTCCCATATCTGTTACAATACTAATTTTGTCCGAGTACTTGGCACAGTCCTACCAGTTATCATCTAGTAGGCTCACAACAAGCTAGGGCATTGAGGAAAGGGGTGAGGGTAGGCCAAAATCATGCACTACGGCTCTGAACATCGCGGGTTCAATCCCTGTGCAAGGCACTCATTTAGAATTTTGTGTGTGTTTGTCTTAAGCCTAACCCAACCCTTAACC
Organism: Salmo trutta; assembly: GCF_901001165.1. Lineage (NCBI taxonomy): Eukaryota > Metazoa > Chordata > Actinopteri > Salmoniformes > Salmonidae > Salmo > Salmo trutta. The sequence continues at coordinate 32,417,501 of NC_042993.1, read as the reverse complement.
CTAACCTTAATCAGTCGGAATTAATGCCTAAATGTAAACCTAATGCCTAAACTTAAAAAAACTCTGAATAATGCCTAATGTTAAAATTGAGGTTAGTTTTGGTTTCACTTTTGTGCAGTTTGACTGATAGCTAACAGATGGCAACACACTCTGTAATTAAAACGGTAACACACTTCATAATCTAAAGATGGCACCAAAATGTAATTAAAAGGGCAAAACACATCGTAACCTCTGTCGCCTGGAGTAACGAAAAATGTCTCCATTTGCCTTTGCCTTGAGATTCAGATTTGAGATAAGCGTGTGCCACTCAGGCATTCATGTAAATCATTAATTCATACTAATGGGAGACTTAAAGGCGCAGTAAAGTCATTTTGATGTTCTTTCCTTAACAAATGATTTCTGGGTAACAATATTGGCAGATAGTTTGAAATTAAATTATATTTTATTGGTCTATTAAATTATTCCCTCACATGACATCACATGAGGAGCAAAAACTCTACCCATGCAAAACCTGTTGATTATACAGATTGTATTTACTAAGTGCAATGATCTCAGAATATCATCCTTTGTAGATTTCCATTGAAATCATAGTCTTAGATAATGGTTTCTTAGTAACTTCCACTGTTTGGAAGACAGCGCAACCTTCACTTTTCTCTTTAAGTCTCTGAAATGTCTTAATGTAAGACCTTCAAGTAGATGCAGAATACTGGTAGGCCGACGCTGGAGATGAGAAGCAGGTACAGGGAGTGAACATTTAATAAACAACAGCCATGAAACAGAACAGAAACAGTGTCTGGACAAGGGAGAAATAACGACATCAATGCTGACACAGGGAACAAACTGAGGAGCAGACAAATATAGAGGGGATAATCAACAAAGTAATGGAGTCCAGGTGAGTCCAATATTGCGAGCCGGCTGAGGTGTGAGAGCCTGACGACCCGACTGAGGCATGAAAGCCTGACGATCCCGCTGAGGCGTGGGAACCTGACGAACCGGCTCAGGCGTGGGAGCCTGATGGGCCAGTTGAAGCATGACGTGGTGTGGGCGCCTGCCGAGCCCACCGAGGCAAGACGACCTCATGAGCCAGCTAAGGCGTGGAAGCCCGACGAGCTATCTGAGGCACCCCCGGTTCCATCGGCGATGGCATCAGGACGTCACCAACCAAAACAAAACCAAAAAACTCCCCGATGCTTCCTTTAGTGGTGTCAGCATTCTGTGGAGGGTTGACGCTGGAGATGAGAAGCAGGTACAGGGAGTGAACATTTAAAAAACAACAGACATGAAACAGAACAGGAACAGTGTCAGGACAGGGGAAAAATAACGACATCAATGCTGACACAGGGAACAAACTGAGGAGCAGTTTGAAGGGCAATCTGGCACCCTTGAGTGCCAGAGAGGGAGAGCGGGAGCAGGCGTGACAAATATAGAAGATAAGCTATCCATTTTGTCCGTGATGAACTAAACTTTGGACTTTTCTGAAAACAGTGCAGAGATGTGTATGTTAACTTTCATTTCAAAACACATACAGTTGGTCCATGATAATATCCCTCAGTCTGTCTTTCATTCATTTCTGGTATGAGGCATAGGCCTGCTGTTGAGCCAAACAGATAATATGGGATAAAAAAACTGTTCAAATGTAAACCCTATCCCTGTAGGGCTATGCTTCTGCATTGAAGAAGATAGAAGATCAAGAAAGTGGGGAAAAGTGTAAGGGAAACAAAGGGCAAGACAGACACAGAGAGTAAAATGCAGTAGAAGAGTAAGAAAGAGGGAAGAGTGAGACAGAGAGGGAGAGATAGAGAAGGGTCTTTTGGGGTGCAGTGGGGTGTGAGACAGGCCCATTGAGCCAAATCTAAGCACGGTGTCAGACTGTGCATCAGCGCTCTCACCCGGGCAGCAGCAACACTGTCTACAGACACAAAGTTAACCAGTCAACTCCATTACAGTGCAGGGGGCGTGTACAGACCTGCCACACCAAAGAGACTACGCCGGCCAGCCAAGAATATTAATTGCTTTTAAATGAAGTGGAAGTCTCTTTATTGGGTGTCTGGTGTTGGGTTTGTTATCGGCCCTCTGAAAAGGAGGCAGCCCTCTTTGGTCTCACCGCCTTTCAAAGTCCCATTGACTCTGAATGAGGTCATTGATCAGCAGGAGCTATATTCTTCCAATGTTTTTTTGGGGGCCCTTCCCATTTAAACATTCCTATTGTATTCTGCCTTTCAGCCCTCAAACATACTGTTTAATGTCTTATCCAACCGCAGCCATGTTAGATTCTGTCCAAACCATGTTGACTTCAATTGTTTGGTGCTATTTTCAAAAGTATGTTGTGAATTTTCGAAATTCTTAGAACAAAACTCCAAACTGGTAACACTTGAAACGCAGCAAGTCTTATCTTCAAAACCGTTTATTGTGCGTTCATTTTGTTTGGAGACATCTTTTACCACATAATCATTGATCCAAAATATAAGTTTACTGTGAAATACCATGAGGACATTGATTTAATCATCAAAACACAGCATAATAATTCTGTCTTCTCAATGTAGTTGTTTAAACAACCAGTTAATCCAATAGCAAAAAATGCAAGATACATGTTTTACAATTCCCCTTTGAATGTATTATGCTACAGCACTACACATTACAGTGCATTATACTGTTTTCACATCAGGCAATACACTTGCACTACCCATCAAAATTGACTGAAAATCACATTTCTATCATTTCTATCCCGTGTGTGATCATTAAAGACATCTTTCCCAATCCTTGATGCAAAAAAGTATGTATTGTTCAGATATAATTACAACATAGGTGAACTGTAATCAAATGAAACAAATGAAATGAATGAAAGGAACATAACGTTTAGCGGGCACTAGTTTGCATCAAGCCTGTCTTTGGCCTAGGTTCTCATAGGCATCGCAGTAAAATGAATGTTGAATTAATGGAGAATGGAAACCTGGCATACTATAGATCTGGATTGATGTCATTGCATGCTTCACCCATGGCCTGGAGGGGGGTGGCATGCTCATGGGGATGGTGATCCTACACATTCCACCTCTATTGTAATCACGTACTGTATTTCACAGTATTGTATTGTACTCATGTATTGTAGTGGTCCTGTGTTAGTAAGAGCATGGCACTAGCAACACCAGTTGCGGATTCGATTCTCACTGGAGTCACATAAATAATTATGTGGACTCACTGTTGTGGATAAAACGCCTGCATGTAAATGGCATATATTACAGTATTGTATTTGCCAATGCAATTTTAGTAAAGCGGTGTGACCCCCACTCCCCCCATCAAAAAGACCCCATCAATTTAATTTTGTATACATGTTTACTGCAGTGGACGCTCCTCAGAGGAGGAAGGTTGGACCATCCTACACATAAAAAAATCACATAGTAAAACATTAAAAGTGATCAATTTTAGATAAAACTATGCTAAATATATTCACATCACCAAATAACTGATTAAAACACACTGTTTTGAAATGTCTACAGTTGCCACAACAGCCCTGTGTAGGGTAGCACCGTGGTGTAGCCAGAGGACAGCTATTTTCAATACAAAACCTAGGAGGCTCATTGTTCTCATCCCCTTCCATAGACTTACACAGTAATTATGATGACTTCTGTAGGACGTCCTCCTACCTATCAGAGCTCTTGCAGCATGAAATGACATGTTTCCCATCAGAGGATGAATCTAGTACTGCAAGCATAAGCTACAGCTAACTAGCACTGCAGGGCATCAAACGTAGTGAGTAGTTGACTCAAAAAGAGAGAAAGACAATAGTTGAACAGTTTTTAACAAATTAAGGAGAAGCAGCAGAGAGAGAGATGGTTATATTTCATTGTATTTATTTTCATTTTCACTTACTTAGCTAGCTAATGAAGCTAATTTAGCCTACTCAACAACCTGACTCAAACAGAGAGGAATGCTATTTATGTTAGTTAGCTGGTTAAGGTTATCCAATACTATAACTCTTCCAAGTCAAACAGGCAAAGCGTCAATACAGGACTGAGAGTGAATCGTACTACACCGGCTCCGGCGCTCGTTGGATGTGGCAGGGCTTGCAAACTATTACAGATTACAAAGGAAAACATAGCCGCGAGCTGCCCAGTGACACGAGCCCACTAGATGAGATAAATTATTTCTATGCTTGCTTCGAGGCAAGTAACACTGAAACATGCATGAGAGCATCAGCTGTTCCGGACGACTGTGTGATCATGCTCTCCGTAGCCAATGTGAGTAAGACCTTTAAACAGGTCAACATTCACAAGGCCGCATGGCCAGATGGATTACCAGGACGTGTACTCCGAGCATGCGCTGACATACTGGCAAGTGTCTTTACTGACATTTTCAACCTGTCCCTGACTGAGTCTGTAATACCAACATGTTCTAATTAGACCACCATAGTCCCTGTGCCCAAGAACAGTAAGGTAACCTGCCTAAATGACTATCAACCTGTAGCACTCACATCTGTAGCCGTGAAGTGCTTTGAAAGGCTGGTCATAGCTCACATCAACACCATTATCCTCTAAACCCCAGACCCACTCCAATTTGCAAATCACCCCAACAGATCCACAAATGATTCAATCTCTATTGCACTCTGCACACTGCACTCTACACTGAGGTCTCTGACCTGCACTCCACACTGAGGTCTCATCGTTGTTGGTGATCAGGCCTACCACCGCTGTGTCATCGGCAAACTTAATGATGGTGTTGGAGTCGTGCCTGGCAATGCAGTCATGAGTGAACAGGGAGTACAGGAGGGGACTGAGCATGCACTCCTGAGGGCCCCCCGTGTTGAGGATTAGCGTGGCAAATGTGTTGTTACCTACCCTTACCACCTGGGGGCGGCCCGTCAGGAAGTCTAGGATCCAGTTGTAGAGGGAGTTGTTTAGTTCCAGGGTCCTTAGCTTAGTGATGAGTTTTGAGGGCACTATGGTGTTGAAAAGTGAGCTGTAGTCAATGAAAATCATTCTCACATAGATGTTCGTTTTGTCCAAGTGGGAGAGGGCAGAGTAGAGTGCAATAGAGATTGCGTCGTCTGTGGATCTGTTGGGGTGGTATGTTAAAAATCAAATCAAAATCAAATTTATTTATATAGCCCTTCGTATATCAGCTGAAATCTCAAAGTGCTGTACAGAAACCCAGCCTAAAACCCCAAACAGCAAGCAATGCATGTGAAAGAAGCACGGTGGCTAGGAAAAACTCCCTAGGAAAAACTCCCTAGAAAGGCCAAAAACCTAGGAAGAAACCTAGAGAGGAACCAGGCTATGAGGGGTGGCCAGTCCTCTTCTGGCTGTGCCGGGTGGATATTATAACAGAACATGGTCAAGATGTTAAAATGTTCATAAATGACCAACATGGTCAAATAATAATAATCATTGTAGTTGTCGAGGGTGCAACAAGCACGTCCGGTGAACAGGTCAGGGTTCCGTAGCCGCAGGCAGAACAGTTGAAACTGTAGCAGCAGCATGGCCAGGTGGACTGGGGACAGCAAGGAGTCATCATGCCAGGTAGTCCCGAGGCATGGTCCTAGGGCTCAGGTCCTCCGAGAGAAAGAAAGAAAGAGAGAAAGAGAGAATTAGAGAGAGCATATTTAAATTCACACAGGACACCGGATAAGACAAGAGAATACTCCAGATGTAACAGACTGACCTTAGCCCCCCGGCACATAAACTACTGCAGCATAAATATTGGAGTCTGAGACAGGAGGGATCAGAAGACACTGTGGCCCCATCCGATGATACCCCCGGACAGGGCCAAACAGGCAGGATATAAATGTGAATTAGAGTCGGTCCACGGTGTCTGGGATGAGGGTGTTGATGTGAGCCATGACCAGTCTTTCAAAGCATTTCATGACTACAGATGTGAGTGCTACAGGTAATGTAGACAGGTTGCCTTGGCGTTCTTGGGCACAGGGACTATGGTGGTGTGCTTGAAACATGTAGGTATTACAGACTGGGTCAGGGAGAGGTTGAAAATGTCAGTGAAGACACTTGCCTGCTGGTCAGCGCATGCTCTGAACACACGTCCTGGTAATCTGTCTGGCCCTGCGGCCTTGTGATATTAACCTGTTTAAAGAACTTACTCACATCGGCTATGGAGATTGTGATCACTAAGTCGTCCGGAACAGCTGGTGCTTGGTTCAGTGTTGCTTGCCTCGAAGCGATGAAATGTAGGGTGAGATGAAGAATGAATTATCCACATTGTACACACACTGTTATGTGACTTTTGTAGAATGACCCAAGATGTAATACTCCTACACAGCTTTTCAAGGTAAGATTATAAAAGCGAGCGAGAGAGCATATAAGCACCTCAGGTACGTCAAATCAGAAGTCTCACAGAAACTACATTGGGTGCCAATTAATGACTGGATTGTGAACCCTGCCAATCTTGTATGTTACATCTTTACATCTGTGTCGAGTCCCAAACTTGGTGGCATCTGTCTGCAATGAGACAAGTAATACAACTAACTAGGGTCAATTTGCAGTTGCTACATCCATTTTAGGACATATAAATTAATGATATGTACCCATTGATTCTTGAAGAATATAACTACAGTATAGAATAGAATATAACTACTTTCATTCGAAAATAATTCAGACCTCTTGACTTCTTCCACATTTTGTTAAGTTACAGCCTTATTCCAAAATGGATACAATTATTTATTTCCCTCATCAATCCACACACAATACCCCATAATGACAAAGCCAAAACAGGTTTTTAGAAATTTTTGCAAATTGATAACAAATTAAAATCAGAAATACCTTATTTACATAATTGTTCAGACCCTTTGCTATGAGACTCAAAATTAAGCTCAGATGCATCTTGTTTCCATTGAGCATCCTTGAGATGTTTCAACAACTTGATTGGAATCCTCCTGTGGTAAATTCAATTGATTGGACATGATTTGGAAAGGCACACACCTGTCTATATAAGATCCTACAGTTGACAGTGCATACAGTGAGGGAAAAAAGTATTTGATCCCCTGCTGATTTTGTACATTTGCCCACTGACAAAAAAATGATCAGTCTATAATTTTAATGGTAGGTTTATTTGAACAGTGAGAGACAGAATAACAACAAAAAAATCCAGAAAAAAACACATGTCAAAAATGTTATAAATTGATTTGCATTTTAATGAGGAAAATAAGTATTTGACCCCTCTGCAAAACATGACTTAGTACTTGGTGGCAAAACCCTTGTTGGCAATCACAGAGGTCAGACGTTTCTTGTAGTTGGCCACCAGGTTTGCACAGATCTCAGGAGGGATTTTGTCCCACTCCTCTTTGCAGATCTTCTCCAAGTCATTAAGGTTTCGAGGCTGACGTTTGGCAACTCGAACCTTCAGCTCCCTCCACAGATTTTCTATGGGATTAAGGTCTGGAGACTGGCTAGGCCACTCCAGGACCTTAATGTGCTTCTTCTTGAGCCACTCCTTTGTTGCCTTGGCCGTGTGTTTTGGGTCATTGTCATGCTGGAATACCCATCCACGACCCATTTTCAATGCCCCGACTTAGGGAAGGAGGTACATAGCCCCGTCCATCGTCCCTTTGATGCGGTGAAGTTGTCCTGTCCCCTTAGCAGAAAAACCCCCCAAAGCATAATGTTTCCACCTCCATGTTTGACGGAGGGGATGGTGTTCTTGGGGTCATAGACAGCATTCCTCCTCCAAACACGGCGAGTTGAGTTGATGCTAAAGAGCTCCATTTTGGTCTCATCTGACCACAACACTTTCACCCAGTTGTCCTCTGAATCATTCAGATGTTCATTGGCAACCTTCAGACGGGCATGTATATGTGTTTTCTTGAGCAGGGGGACCTTGTGGGCGCTGCAGGATTTCAGTCCTTCACGGCGTAGTGTGTTACCAATTGTTGTCTTGGTGACTATGGTCCCAGCTGCCTTGAGATCATTGACAAGATCCTCCTGTGTAGTTCTGGGCTGATTCCTCACCGTTCTCATGATCATTGCCACTCCACGAGGTGAGATCTTGCACGAAGCCCCAGGCCGAGGGAGATTGACAGTTCTTTTGTGTTTCTTCCATTTGCGAATAATCGCACCAACTGTTGTCACCTTCTCACCAAGCTGCTTGGCGATGGTCTTGTAGCCCATTCCAGCCTTGTGGAGGTCTACAATCTTGTCCCTGACATCCTTGGAGAGCTCTTTGGTCTTGGCCATGGTGGAGAGTTTGGAATCTGATTGATTGATTGCTTCTGTGGACAGGTGTCTTTTATACAGGTAACATGCTGAGATTAGGAGCACTCCCTTTAAGAGTGTGCTCCTAATCTCAGCTCGTTACCTGTATAAAAGACACCTGGGAGACAGAAATCTTTCTGATTGAGAGGGGTCAAATACTTATTTTCCTCATTAAAATGCAAATCAATTTAAAACATTTTTGACATGCGTTTTTCTGGATTTATTTGTTGTTATTCTGTCCCTCACTGTTCAAATAAACCTACCATTAAAATTATAGACTGATCATTTCTTTGTCAGTGGGAAAACGTACAAAATCAGCAGGGGATCAAATACTTTTTTCCCTCACTGTATCAGAGCAAAAACCAAGCCATGAGGTCAAAGGAATTGTCCGCAAAGCTACGAGACAGGATTGTGTAGAGGCACAGATCTGGGGAAGGGTACCAAAACATGTATGCAGCATTGAAGGTCCCCAAGAACACAGTGGCCTCCATCATTCTTAAATGAAAGAAGTTTGGAACCACCAAGACTCTTCCTAGAGCTGGGTGCCCGGCCAAACTGAGCAATCGGGGGAGAAGGGCCTTGGTCAGGGAGGTGACCAAGAACCCGATGGTCACTCTGACAGAGCTCCAGAGTTCCTCTGTGGAGATGGGAGAACCTTTCAGAAGGACAACCATCTCTGTACACTTCACCAATCAAGCCTTTGTGGTAGAGTGGGCAGACGGAAGCCACTCCTCAGTAAAAGGCACATGACAGCCCACTTGGAGTTTGCCAAAAGGCACCTAAAGGACTCTGTCCATAAGAAACAAGATTCTCTGGTCTGATGAAACCAAGACTGAACTCTTTAGCCTGAATGCCAAGCGTCATGTCTGGAGGCAACATGGCACCATCCTTACGGTGAAGCATGGTGATAGCAGCATCATGCTGTGGGGATGTTTTTCAGCAGCAGGGACTGGGGACTACTCAGGATCGAGGGAAAAATAAACGGAGCAAAGTACAGAGAGATCCTCGATGAAAACCTGCTCCAGAGCACTCAAGACCTCAGACTGGGGTGAAGGTTCACCTTCCAACAAGACAACAACCCTAAGCACACAGCCAAGACAATGCAGGAGTTTCTGGAGAGACCTGAAAATATCTGTGCAGTGACACTCCCCATCCAACCTAACAGAGCTTGAGAGGATCTGCAGAGAAGAATGGGAGAAACTCCCCAAATACAGGTGTGCCAAGCTTGTGGCGTCATACTCAAGAAGACTCGAGACTGTAATCGCTGCCAAAGGCGCTTCAACAAAGTACTGAGTAAAGAAGGTTCTGAATACTTATGTAAATGTGATACTTCAGTTTTTTATTTTTAATACATTTTCCGAATTTTTGAAAAACCTGTTTTTATGTGTTATTGTGTGTAGATTGATGAGGGAAAAAAACGATTTAATCAATTTTAGAATAAGGCTGTAACATAATAAAATTTCAAGAGGTCTGAATACTTTCCAAATGCACTGTAAATTCCTCATCAGCTTAGTTCAACTGTCATACCCATCAGAACCCGAAATATAAGCTTATTTTACTCCAATGTTTGTAAACAAAGTGAATGTAAACAAATACTGTATTGCATCAAAACACTTAAAACTATAATGTTGATATCATGTACCGTATGGTCAGTCTTTGTATCCATAGCTCTGCCATGAATTGAGAGTGGTTACATTTCTCCCGCCCCATCGCTCAGCTTTTTACCAAAACAGTGGTGTTATTGTTTTAAGTGCAGATTGTCCCTTTAAGAGATAAAATTAGAGCTGAAAAACATACATTCAAATGTGCGCCACAGCTCTTAATTTGACCTATTCCCTGATAACAACCTCAACACTTTCCGATAGATCAATTAACCCAGTGCCTAAAGTATTCCTTGGATGTTAAAGAAATAAAATCAGAACTTAAATTCAACAGTTCCCTCTATAAAAGAGTGTAAAAACCTATTATTTTGTGTTTTTGTCTGGCCCAGAAGAAAACTGACGAGATGTTCTACAATAAATCAAATACAATCGAATAAATCAAATACAACCATGATACCCCTAAGTAATATAACATTTACTAGGCATCAAGAATCCACCGTCCTGATATCATAATTAGGATACACACAGGTGTGAGAGTGTACTGCTGTGTTACCCTGATCTGGCTGGTCTCACGGCCATGCAGTGTCTCTGTCCACTCCTCGGGTCCTCACTAGTCTGTCTATCTAAAGGCCTGGCGGGATAGAGAAGAGAAGACATTTGATTTAATTCCCCGCACCGCCTCATTCGAGTGGGACAACCAAACAAAGCCCTGGGAGGCTGCTGTGGTAGAGATGAAGAAGAGACAGGGGTTTCAGATGACTTGAATGAGGTTATATATTAATCCTGCTAAGAAAAAAAACATGTTACAGGTTTTAAGGTTTTTTTTGTGGCAGTTTTTATGTGTTGCTCTATGTCTGGCTCCTGAAAAGGTTTTTTTCTTTTCCCATTGAAGAAATTGCCTTCTAAATACATGCTATTAGAATATTTGTATAGATGAGTAATACGTTATTAGTTGCAATTACTGGTCATCTATTAGTCCCATATAATAGACTGATTAGCCACATGGCCTTTTAGCTGTAGAAGAAGTAATTTGGAAGGCAGCCTACCTTTGACAAGGAGAAGAAAGGCTGTCCTTTATTCCTGCCATATCTAGCTATTGTACTAAAAGACACATTATAATAGGAATACCGGAGTACAAAAGAGTGATAAAATCAATGGCACATGCATATATCATCATTTTGGTGGTTTTGTCAGTATTATTCAGAAATACAGGAGATCACAGGAAATCTGTGCTAGTGAGGATAGTGAGAGGGCATTCAACAAGAGGGTGGAGAGTCACCATGCCACAAGACCAATACATGATGAATCGTGTAGTATACTGAAACGTGTTACAGTATATTATACTGTATACTGGATTATGTACATACATATTAGGTACATACATTCACATCTACTGCCTTTGACTTGGGAAGTTTGAAAAATGTATAAGAAACATGTTACATTTACTTTGAAACTAACCTGCTTGTGACCTAAAAAACTGGAAACATGTTGCTTCCATTCATGTGAAAGTGGTCTTTTGTCTAGGATTGTCTCAAATTCCCAATCCTGTCCTTTGTGAGTTTCCCAAGGACAACCTTTTATTGCTGTACTTGTTATGACAGAAACACTTGAGATGTAATAGGTTTCTTTATAATTCTTTCATTATCATCTTTTCCTTCTGTTCAGCCTCTTTTCCCATTGCAAATAACATAGCTGCAATAACTGCTAAAATTCTTCTTCTTTGGCATGTACTCATATTGTAAGCTACCTGTGAATGTTTATGTCTCCCTCTATGTCCTTGCCTTTGGGCTTTGAGCTTTTCTGTTAACTCTGGCATGGACTGATGAAGGTTATGTTTTGGTCATGCCATAACAATTCTCTGGCCTTCTTGTGTAGACCACCAGTTCCACCACCATAGCCGCGGGAAGTAGGGGCTCTGAGCGTGCGGCCTCTGAAAAATCTGAATTAAAAAATAAGAATAAATTATATATGTTTTTTAGATAGATTTATTTTCTTCACAGAAGTAGTGCACTGGGACTTTGTTAGTCCTGTATTAGCGGACCATTACAGCCTTCTGTCACACGGGCAACATCGTTAGGGCGGAGAGACATGTATCTTGTCAGTATATACATAATCTTTGCTCCAACTAAACTTGAAGAGGACAGTAGGCCTAACTACGTACATACAAAAAGCATGTTTAAAAAATATGTATGTTTTATTGTTACGAGATAGGTGCAGGGAAATGTGCTGTTCTGATAAAGAGCTACAAATGTAAGTAAATGGCAGTATTAGACTGAAAGACATAAGGTCATTTTGTCAAACTTGTGAGGCTCTCCATGCTCATTAGTTGCTCATTCAACATATTTGCTGCTACTTCACTCAATCCCGTTTGAACAGTTTCCCTTCCTAACTGTTTTACATTCCCTGAGATCAACCAAATGTTTTTATTCATGTATACTACACTGTCCCACTAATGTGCCATAAAATCATCCTGTGTCCCGCATCTGGGGTGTTTTAAATGTGGTCACCCATCTTCCTGTGGCTATGCACAGAGACATCGAGGAGAGAAGTCTGCATCTTTCTACTTCAATCGCCAGCTCAATTTGTGCTTTATCCCGCTCCTCCATTCACCATGCAGCCCTCACATACTGCTGCTTTGACAGGTCACAGGACACTGAACAATTTCATTTTTGTATCACTGAGCACAAGCGCTGTCCTTTTCTTACTCTCACTTTTTCTACCTTGGCCTTATCCCTTCCTAGTTGTTTATTTTAATTTGGCCTGCGGGAACAGCTGGTGGTGACACTGGGGGTTGATTATGCTGTTCCTAGAGTGACATGTACAAAGGCAGCCGGAGGAAGAGTCCATTGTGCTCTGCTCTGCTGTTGACAGGCCTGCCTGTTGCACCAGCCTAGGCCGGGCCAATGCCTGGTGAGAGGGAGCAGGCCATACACACACGCCATACACACACACACAACACCCACACTCTCAACAGTATTCTACACTGAGATATAATAGTAGATACAATAGTGCAGTGTAATTTATAGGGACGGTATCCTGGACGATTTCCTAAGCCTAGTCCTGGACTACAAAGCAAGCTCAATGGAGAATCTCTATTGAAAATGCTTTTTAGTCCAGGACTAGGCTTAATCTGTGTCTGGGAAACCAAATTATAGTGTTAAATGCAATGTATAGAGTATAGAGTAATAAGACTACAGATATAGACCCACAAACTGATCAGTATTCTACAACATCTACAATATGGCATTACCATTGTACCGGGTAGAACTGAACCTGTTACACAGTATATAATACAATAAGGAACACAGGGAGAAAATCAAGAAAGGAAAACAAGGAGTACCACAGAGAGTCAGTCACTCAGTCAGCCAGTCAGTCAGAGGGCCCAGTTTTCAGTAATTGCTGCCAGCAAGTGAGCCACTCCATATGAATGGAAGTGCAGTAAAGCATCAGTGTCCATGATCAGTGTCTGCTCTGAGGTAATAGCCCCCCTCCCAACCCTTCTCTAAACCTCTTGTGCAGAGTGAGAGGATGAAAGTACTGAAGGCTGGACAAAGAGAGGGAGGGAGGGTTTTCTTCTCCCCCATGCTTTAATGCTGGCCGTCTATAATTACATGTAATGAGATTTTTGTCTTGTAGCATTATAGAGATGTTCTTGAAGTCATCCTGGAGGTTTGAATCAAGGAAAGTACTTCCCTTGGTCTGAATGAGGAAGAGCAGCACCGACGCACACCTCCAGTCCCCACTCACAGTTCTGATCCGTATGTGCTGTAATTACCCAGGTCTCATTGAAGTCCCTCTATCTGCTCTCTCAGCAGGATGAATACCATCCACCACTTCCCCATTACATAAAGTGACACTCCTAGAGATTCAACACAGTGTCCCATCTTGTCCTTATCCTCCACCACCCAGAAAACAGCTCCAACCCTCTTTTGATGTCTTTGACTGACTGCCGTAACGGGCCATCTTGGCGAGTGAATGTATGTTTTTTTTTTGTTGTGTGTATGAATGTATCTTTTTATGACTTTGACAAGTAAAAAAGCTTGTAAAAAGCAAAAAACAAACTTCCTCCCGAGGGAAATATTGGAGTGTTTGGAATCAGATGCTGAACTATATCTAATATCTGACACACGTGCACAAACACACACACACACACGTGAAACACACACTCATAGCGTGCACACACAAGCATGGACACAGACGTAACCTTCGTCACCCACACTGCCTTCATTGTGTTGTTTAGGTGGCCTTGGATTTTTTTCTGGATGAATACCAGCATTAAATTAGCATGGAATAAATCTAAACAGGAATCATTCTAAAAAAGGCTGAACAAATCTGAAGCAGTCTAGCCTGTAGTAGAGCATATATGGGTGAAGAGGTGCACTTGAGATTTCTAAGAACCAGAAAAGCACCAGATTTTTTGGTTAAAGTGGCCTTACATTAACATAGTTCAATAATACACATTGAGACTACTACCATGTTAGAGCTGGAGTGTAATTTTTAAATGAACCAAAGCACTGGCAGCCTGTGAGGGCACGAGGAGGTACTCAATAGTCAGCTCTCAGGTGGGGTTTGGAAGAAAGTGATTTAAGTGTGTGTGTGTGTGTTTAAGTGTATGGAGAGCAGCAGGAATTGAAAATGACCCAGTGAGCCCAGACACACACACACACTCTCTCTCTCTCTCTCTCTCTCTCTCTCTCTCTCTCTCTCTCTCTCTCTCTCTCTCTCTCTCTCTCTCTCTCTCTCTCTCTCTCTCTCTCTCTCTCTCTCTCTCTCTCTCTCTCTCTCTCTCTCTCACACACACACACACACACACAGCTGTATGGGTGGGCCTTGTTGTTTGTCCTGTTTGTTTCTTTTTATTGAGGGAAGTTGCATTGTGGAGCGGCTCTCGAGCCGTGGAATAGTGTGTGCCATGTGGACCCGTTCTCAGCCTCCACTCTGCACTGGGGCTAATTTGCATTCCTTTGTGTGTGGATAAAGGACACCTATTCTGAGGACAGAGTTTACCAGCTGCCATCCAAGGCTAGTCCTTATTAGAGCCCTGCTGTTTCTCTGAGAACGCCAGCACATGTTCAACACGCGCTCCCACTCACACACAAGCAGACAGGCACACAGGCAGAGACAGACAGACAGACAGACACGGAACACTTATAAGCGTGCCCACGCACACACGCACACGCACACACACACACACACACACACACACACACACACACACACACACACACACACACACCTATGCACGTATGAACACACACACACTCACACACACACAAATGTCCACAGTAGTTCTTTGACAACGCCATTTGCCCAACCTCATCCATCTATCTGAGTTAATTCTTACCAACCACAAATACAACTAGAAACGTTATGAGAACACAAGGGGAATATTTCACCTGAGTTCTATGTGGTTCACCTGTCCTAACATAATTAGCATGAGAAATCATCTGACAAAGGAAATGTTATGGTTTAATGTTCAAGGACTTTCCCCTGAAGTCCTGATAATGTTGCTTTTTGGAAATGTTTTGAGGAGCAATAGCCGTTCGCTAGGGAATGTACCAACACAAGCTGAGGTACCTGAACAAATGTACATGAATCCTCACATTCAAATAGAAGTACAGTGGCATACTTTGTCCTGCAGACCTTGCTTGTCATTCAAATGCATCTTCTCCAGGGTTCTATTGTATTAAGTCTGTAAAACATGGCCTCAGTTAAGCCATTGAGTCTAAGTAAAGACAAAATAAGATTTTTTTTCCATTTTAAAAGCAAATGATTGTACCGAACAAACAAGCTGAATAAAACAATTAATCTGCTTGCACAAGACAAGGAATTCATCCAAGTTCCACAGTTAAATTAGAGTACATTCCTCAAACATATTTTCTTACTTGGACCTCACTTTATGATGATAAAATACTGATGTTTTTGTCCGACATCGTCTGATGACCTTACGTGCCAGAAAGGGAAAAGTTGGTGAAAGTTTTTGAATTATTTGTAGTAGTAGCATTGTGCTAGGAGTAGGCTTCCTGAGTAGACTCCCTGAGTAGTCTCTTTTGTGCGATATCAAGGAAACGTCACAGATTGAATAGTTGTTGTAAGTTTGTAAAATATTTGAAGTAGCTGTGTGCTAGCGGGTAACTCTTTCCTGCAATCCACAGAATGGATGTTATGCATGTAATTGTGTTGTGTCAGTTTACGGTGTGTGTGTGTGCATGTGTGCGTGTGTTTGTGTACAGATTGATATGAATGTGGTTAAGACAGGGATCCAGGTGGCATGTGTTCTTGGACCTCCTAATTTTTACCTCCAGGACACAGATCAGGTCCTAGGGCACAATCTAACATATGTTTAGCAGAAACACTCCAAAGCATATGTGACATCCCTCCCAATCCCCATACACAAAGAAGCACTGCAAGATTTTACACAGTCAAATGTGACAAATATATATATTTTTAAAGTACTGTACAAATGATACTTTTATGACATCAATAAAAAAAAATATATATATATAAAATTATCATTACAGTAATATGAGATCTAGTCTCTGGTTTAAAGTAGTGCACTATATAGGGAATAGGGTGCAATTTGGGACGAGGCCTTACTCTAACCAAACACTATAGCATGACTGTATGAGGCTAGATTTATGTGTTGCATTTATATGTTAAGTATACAGGATACAAACATTCCATTCCAGCTAAACAATGGATATATAGTGTACATATTAGAACAGACTGATATGAATGTGGTTAAGTCAGTGGTCTGGGTGGCATGTGTTCTTGGACCTCCTGATGTCTGCGTCCAGGACACAGATCAGGTCCTAGGGCGCAAACTAACATCTGTTCAGTATAACCACTCCACAGCATCTGTGACCCCCCTCCACAATCCCCCAACACACACACACACACACACACGCGCCCACACGCGCGAAGGAAAAGTAACGATACAATTGAAGTGTTTCAGTCCAAAATGCTTTATGTCCATTTTCAGAAATGTTGGCAAATTAGCTTTTTTGTTTAAAGACTTTTTGAAAGAGATTGGTATGTTTTTTCCCCCCGTCTAGTCATGGGTTATTAAATGACAGACATGTATTTGCTTGAAACTAGATGGTTTCATTTCAGAGACAAACAATCACATTTAGTTGCAAAACAAGATATATCCACCTCACTAACCACGTTTCCATCCACAGTTTTTATGCGAGTGAAGTTGTATAGTATAAAAAAAGTCATGACAGTTGTGATGCAGTTTTATAAATGCAGACAGATCATTTATTCATTCATTCAACATGGTGGGATCTGTCACGCCCTGACCTTAGAGATGTTTATTTTCCTCTAGTTTGGTTAGGTCAGGGTGTGATGTGGGGTGGGCAATCTAGTTTTTCTATTTCTTTGTTTTGGCTGAGTGTGGTTTCCAATCAGAGGCAGCTGTCCATCGTTCTCTGATTGGGAACCATACTTAGGCAGCCCTTTTTCCTTCCTTGAGTTGTGGGATCTTGTTTTTGTGTTGTGCCTGTGAGCACACCATTACTTCACATTTCGTTTGCTTCTGTATTTGTTTTGGTGAGTTTCATTTATTAAAACATGTGGAACTCTACACGCTGCACCTTGGTCTACTCCTTTTGATGAGCGTGACAGGATCAGAGTGGGCACAACAGTTTTTAACACAACAGTTTTTGTGACAGAACAATCAGTAGAGTTGAAAATGCCATGAAAACACATTGAACGTTTGATTTTTATTCGCTACATAAAAACGTCATCACGCACTGATTTGTATCTGCAACAAGTCAGTTTGGTGGAAACACCACCGGTGGGAAAAGGCACATATTTTCTTTGTGCAGATTTTTTAATATTTGCATGAAAATCTGTTGCCAAATTGGATGGAAACCTAGCTACTTTCAATGAAAAAAGTAGCACTGCAAGGTTTGACGCAGTCAAATGTGACAAATAATTACATTTGGTTGGTGGCACCTTAATTGGGGAGGACGGGTTCATAGTAATGGCTGGAACGGAACATATGGAATGGTAATCAGACACATGGTTTTCATGTGTTTAATACCATTTACATTTTACATTTTACATTTACATTTAAGTCATTTAGCAGACGCTCTTATCCAGAGGGACTTACAAATTGGTGCATTCACCTTATGATATCCAGTGGAACAACCACCTTACAATAGTGCATCTAAATCTTCAAGGGGGGGGGGGGGGTTAGAAGGATTACTTTATCCTATCCCAGGTATTCCTTAAAGAGGTGGGGTTTCAGGTGTCTCCGGAAGGTGGTGATTGACTCCGCTGTCCTGGCGTCGTGAAGGAGCTTGTTCCACCATTGGGGTGCCAGAGCAGCGAACAGTTTTGACTGGGCTGAGCGGGAACTGTGCTTCCTCAGAGGTAGGGAGGCGAGCAGGCCAGAGGTGGATGAACGCAGTGCCCTTGTTTGGGTGTAGGGCCTGATCAGAGCCTGAAGGTACGGAGGTGCCGTTCCCCTCACAGCTCCGTAGGCAAGCACCATGGTCTTGTAGCGGATTCGAGCTTCAACTGGAAGCCAGTGGAGAGAGCGGAGGAGCGGGGTGACGTGAGAGAACTTGGGAAGGTTGAACACCAGACGGGCTGCGGCGTTCTGGATGAGTTGTAGGGTTTTAATGGCACAGGCAGGGAGCCCAGCCAACAGCGAGTTGCAGTAGTCCAGACGGGAGATGACAAGTGCCTGGATTAGGACCTGCGCCGCTTCCTGTGTGAGGCAGGGTCGTACTCTGCGAATGTTGTAGAGCATGAACCTACAGGATCGGGTCACCGCCTTGATGTTAGTGGAGAACGACAGGGTGTTGTCCAGGATCACGCCAAGGTTCTTAGCACTCTGGGAGGAGGACACAAGGGAGTTGTCAACCGTGATGGCAAGATCATGGAATGGGTAGTCCTTCCACCGGAAGAAGAGCAGCTCCGTACCATTCCATTCACTCCATTCCAGCCATTATTATAAGCCGTCCTCCCCTCAGCAGCCACCTGTGGTACAAATTATACATTTGTGACATCAGTATTTTAAAACATATATATAAAAAATGATCAATACAGTAATATGAGATCTGAGCTCTGGTCAAAAGTAGTGCACTATACAGGGAATAGGGTGCCATTTGGGACGAGGCCTTACTCTAACCAAACGCTATAGCATGAGGCTAGATTTATGATGTGTTGAATTTGTATGTGAAATATACAGGATACAAACATTCCATTCCAGAGAAACAATGGATATATTTTGCAACAAAACCAATTGTAATACACATCTCAAACCTATGTATATAAAATCTGAGGACAGTAATATTTTACACTCCCACAAAGGTACCTATAAGCATGAATTTCTGATTAAAAAAATACAAAATGTGAAAAATTGGCAGTTATAGCATTTTGGAAATAAACTCTTTGATAGTGACAGGGTTGAATTAAAGGCTAACGTCTGTGTGAATACCTGATTATTAGCTGTGAGGGGAAAATTGCTAGGTGTCCTCCCAAACTACAAGCTGGCCTCATACACAGAGAGTGTGCTCTCATGTAGGGCATGTGAATGGCTAGACTATTAGCCTGTGTGCATTCAGGGTTGATCCTCTGGGTCTGGATACACTCTGTTCTCCCAGTCTCTGGGCTGAAGTGGCCGCTGACACTCACGTCCATGTTGATGATACGTGTTTCACAGTCACACGACTATTGTTTTTCTTTGTTTCTCGATCTCTCTTCCTTTCACCAGTTCTCCCTCGTCGGTCTGTTTTGCATGAATTGCATCTAGGATGGATTGTTTATTTTTTTTAATAGAGGTTGAGCAAGAACACCGTCGAATGAGGAAAGCCATCACAAGGGCACTTCAGTGATATAACCAATAGGTGTCCGGCTCGCTCAAGTACTGTTATTCAAGCTGCTGTTGAGTGGCGTCGGGAGAGTTTAATCAAAACTCAGTTTGAAAAATATGGAATATGGTCATCATTGTCATTATGTTTACCTAACGCTGAGCAACATTAGCGGAATAAAATTATATAACCAATGTTAAGGGAAGAAAAGCTGCAGCGAGAGAGAGGTTTTGGCACCTTTCATAATGTCCGCAGCCATTTTGAAATGGGATTGGTCAAATTAAACCTTATCTGAAATGGCCTACATTCCATCCAGCCATTCCCAGAACACTTCGATCAATATTCACGCGGGGAGTTTTATCATAGTCACCAAGCCCTCATGTTTGTCATAAAATGTGATCATTCTATTAACTACGGACACACAATACAAATAAGATGAAGTGCACCTTCTGGAATTAGCAGCCTTCCTCTCACAGAGTTAGGAACCCGTTCAGATAGTTCTGAACAATCAATTACTGGAATTATAATCCTGCAATTACCATCATATTCTTCTCATGCTCATATGTGTATGTGTAGTAAACAGGCAATTGTTTCCTTCTCTGTTTTTTTGTTGCCATTATTCAGATTGTACAATACTACTAGTGGGAAGGAAATCTGACTGGCTTTGACCGCTGTCACAATACAGACAGCAGACATGTTTGGTGAAAAATTAGATTTTTCCCCCCTCTGTGCAGCAGAAAAATTACCCCGGCGGAATTATTTGCCTGCAACTACTAGAGCTTGTGGTAATTACTTTAATGATGTCCCCGCGCAGTCACCGACTCAGTGCCACAATCAGTCAAAGGCTGATCAGAAAATACCATTTCAGGGGACACACGGGGCAGGCACAATCATCTCATTAATAGATGCTAATATAGCAGGGAGAAAGAGAACAGAGCCCAGACTGCTGCCTGATTCTCTAATAGGACATGAAACGACACTTGAAGCAAATATTATACACATGATGATCCCTCTGATTTTACATTGGAAAAACCAAGGGTGTTGACCTTTACAGTAATGGAAGACACAAAACTTTAGGTTTTACACCATGATGAAATCCTTTCTATAAGCTTAACCACAAGCAACTACTACACTGTCATATCAACATTATTGGATGTCTGAATCTCTTGAAATGCATTGCATATGAATATCATACAGTACAAATAAAGCAGCATGCAAATTAATATATTGTAACAAGGATCTAGCCAGAAAATACTTGAAATCTGCATATTACCCAAAGAAATTGGACAAATAAAACAAAATGAATGCAGACAAATCAAGGAAATTGGACAGTATGTAAAGAAAACAAAAACAGAAGACATAGTTCTTCAGGAAAGAAATATACTGTATATACCGTAAAATAATAAAAATTCAATATGGTGTATGGTACAAAATATTTTGGGGGACTGGTCCAAAAAGACATGGTGGATGAACAGGCATGGTAGACTACTGATTTGTACAGCTGTTCCCCTTCATATCCACAAGCATGTGACCATGGTCTCTGGGTTTTACTCTTGCCCGCCTTACTGCTCTGCTGTTTGCTTTTGGTCCCTAATGTTATCCACGGCGTTGTTTGATTCTGATACGCCCTGAAAGGAAGGGGACATACGTAGCTATAACAACATCAATGCGCTTCGCCAGGTTTTCAAGTCAGGGACATGTCTTATTCTAATTATTACCTATATATTATTTATTTCTCTGAGAAACAACTCGTTGTGTGCTCCGAACTGTCATACCCTTTTTTTTGTCGTTTTTCTCCTTACATCTTCCTTCCAAATCCTAGGAAATCTGGAAATCATTTATTTACATTTTGCATCTGCATAATGAACTGGGGAGCCAATGGCAGCCCTGGCTGGCCGGAGACAGGGTGGCATGCCTTCAGTTTTAATGGGCACGCTGAGGAAACTTCCAATCCTTCTTGACATTTCTCATAGTGAAATAAACGTGTTCTGGGTCAGAGTGTCTATTAGGAAAATAAGAGACGAACAAGTCAATTATACTTCAATGACTGCATAGCCAGGGGACCTCATTATCGGGATCAGGGAGGTCCACGCTGCAGCAGCCCGCTCCTGTGTGTAGCTCCTGATTAAGTTGTGGAAGAATGACATGGCCCTTTTCCCCCTCTTTTACGCAGAGGAAGAGGCAAACACACACACACACACACACACACACAGAAATTGTTGACACGTTCAAAAAAGTGAGAGGCGCACTCCGTCAGGGGGATGCAGGCGGGGAGGTTTTTGAGCTGCTGATAGGGTCACGGAAGTGGATGCAATGGGAAAACAGTTGTGGCAGGGGATGTTGCGAGCTGTCATGCACAGCCTGGATGCATGGCCTTGGGTTGGGATTGGAGGGTTGGGGGGGGGGGGCTGAGGTGGAGGCGGAGACGGAGACGCGGGTTAAAAAAAGCAGAGCCTGGGGTTTGGTGGGCAGAGTGGTGCATGTTTTTTTCCTTCCCTCTATCTGCTGGGCTCTTCTTGATGGCGAGGACACCGCGATCTGTTGACGTTGATGGGATGAGCGCAGACAGGGTACAGGGAGCCTGGCTTGTCTTTCCCTAGTGCTTGCATTGTGTGCATCACATAGCCAGTGTTTTAGCTAAGGCTCCAATTAATTCATATAAGTGCAGATCTGGACCACTGGGAATTGATCAGCAACCAGTCGCCGTATCTGTGACAATACTGTTCACACTTCTGACTGGAGAAAGGCGACGTAGTAATCTCATATTTAAAGTTGCATGTGTGTTGTATAACCCTACATTTTCCTTGTCTTCTGTTTGTAATGTGGTGTTTTTACTACAGACAATATTGGCATTTTGACAAATACAGAAATAGTTTGACAGGAAACAAACAGATGAAAGTAAATCTGGAAATAGACTGGTGTTGACTAGGTGAAGACAAATACTGACCAAAAATCTGACTATATGAACAACATGGTTTTTGATAGCATGGTTAACCTGGAATGTTCAGTCCTTCTAGAATTGATGAATTCATCTCACTCACCACTGACCTGTAAGGAATTATATGCCTTGTTTCAAATTAAAATAGGAAATAAACCCACCAAACTGTTTCAGATGAATTGTTGAATTTCTGATCAAAATGTAATTTTTTGTTATCGTTCAAAATTCTCCTATGTGAATCCCATTTGTTGACCACGATTTACAAATTACATCAGTAAGTAGCCTTGCGTTTGTCCACACGCAAACCAAGCACAAAGGAACCACACAAGGAAGGGTCCTGGCCATATCTGCTTGCATACCTCCGTTATTGCTCTCTGAAACATGACTGATTTGATTATTTGATGACAGCTTATTTCCAAAATTTGTTTCGGCACCATATGCCTCTAATATGCAATTCCCTTTTATAAAAATGCTTCGCCCTGGGGTCTGTGAAAGGCCACGCACTTCTCATACCTGGAGGGAGATTGGCTTGTGAGTTCAGACATGCATACTCCACTGGAAAAAGCGCAACGAACCGCAATCTAGTCCATGTTCAAGAAAACCCTTTTTTTTATTGCGTCTCTTTTTTATGATGAATTAATAATGCAGCTCGAGGCTACAAGTGCAGTTTTTGAATATCTTGGCCTCAACAAACCTACCCAATCAAGCAGAATAAGGGGATAGAAAGCACTTCTTTCATTATTTTCCAAGTCTTCCGA
The DNA here is from genome assembly GCF_901001165.1 of Salmo trutta. Taxonomy (NCBI): domain Eukaryota; kingdom Metazoa; phylum Chordata; class Actinopteri; order Salmoniformes; family Salmonidae; genus Salmo; species Salmo trutta. Next base: position 32,394,185 of record NC_042993.1, on the reverse strand, counting down.
CAGTAGTATCCTTATTATAATTGGTTGCCCAGTCTTGTTTTCCTGAGTAATCTTAAAATATGAGCAAGCTCTTCAATTCAAACAAACTTTAACCAGCTTTACAACCTGTGTCTCATCACTGTAATTGGTTCTTTAGTTGAGTTGACAGCATGAAAGTGATGACCAAAAGAGAAATCATGGCAGATTCTGTACATAACAGTGATGGTAAACCAAATTGGAAGAATAATGGTATTAGACCCAAGATGGATATTCTTCACTATTCCATTGATATTAAATATCCATAATTATGATATATAATAAAATAAAAAGCAATGACATGAATTTAACATCTGCCTTGATGATATTCTGACATTTTCAATAAAATCTATATAAATAGTTAACTTCCATAGTAAATACTTTAATTGAGATGAACATGATTACATTATATTCCTATTTATTGTCTTGTATTAGTAGTCTATGACTGACATCTGTATATAATAGATAACAATGCAAGTATCATATCGCAATACTACTGATTTGCAAAGGGATTTATAAATGCCTTCCACACCATGTGATCCTCCTCTGGTCGAGTGCAAATATTTTCTGATGAATTTCAAAATAATTGTATTTGTTCAGTGGACAAATAACTGCAAATAATTTAATAATATTCTATTACCTTTATCATTATTATTATCATATATATTCCTCTTACTTTTATTATTGTTACATGATCATTTTTATGAACAAAATCATCCTCATCTTACTTGGATAATCTAACCCCATACAGTATCCTATACACATGCTTAAGCAATGTCCTGGGGCTGGGCTTTTGGGGTCATGCTGCCAAGGAAGCAGTTACACCTCCTTGGATCCAGCAAAATTAAGGCAGTTATACAATTTTAAAAACATTGGCATGTCTTGTGGGTTATGCATGGGTGTCCGAGCTGTGTGCCTGTAGTTTAGACAGACAGCTCGGTGCATTCAACATGTCAATACCTCTCATAAATACAAGTAGTTATGAAGTCAATCTCTCGTCCACTTTGAGTCAGGAGAGATTGACATGCATATTATTAACGTTAGCTCTCTGTGTATATCCAAGCACCAGCCATGCTGCTCTGTTCTGAGCCAATTGCAATTTTCCTAAGTCCCTTTTTATGGCACCTGACCACACGACTGAAGAGTAGTCCAGATGCGACAAAACTAGGGCAGTGATGAGGTCACTAATGAGGGATAGGAGTGCACTGTGTCTACTACACAGTATCCTACACATCTCATTCACACCTAACATATGGAGAAACCTGGCCAGTCAAAGTTCATAATCGTACAAAACCTATAGCTATCGATGACAATCGCACACAAAACATTTGGTTCTGGAAGCTGACATTAAAAAATGTCAAACGATGTCTCAAGCAGTGCCCCATCTGTTTTGAGCCCCAGATTTTTAGCAAAAATGGGAGCTTGCCTGTTTTGCATGTTATTTTGGCATTAATACGTGTCACATATCAGTTTGCAAACAATGTAAAGAAAAAATGTATCATTGAGTTAATAAAGCCACATGCAAACATGGTCTCTTTTTTGTTTTCTTGAGTAAGGCAGCAACAAAATGCAAGTGTTTCAGCCTAGCCCAGTGCTTACTGTGGTGGTGGGGTAAGCCAGCAGAAAATATTGAGCGTAGCGTTGTGATTGGCTCAGTGTTCTGTCACTCATGGGGACACTTCATCACCGCCAAGTCTAAGGGTAGACCTTGATAATTTGAGCCCTATCACGTGTCAGGTATGACCCAGATGCAGACAGTGTCGAAGAAACAAAAGTGTATTTCTAATACAGGGGCAGGCAAAAGACAGGTAAAAGGCAGGCAGGGGTCAGTAATCCAGAGAGGGTGCAAAGGGTCCAGAACAGCAGGCAGAAGGGTCAATAATCCAGTGAGGTGGGGCAAGGTATAGAACGGCAGGCAGGCTTAGGGCAGGCATAAGGGTCAAAACCGGGAAGAACTAGGAAACAGGCGCAAGAAACAGACAGGAGCAGAGGAACAAACGCTGGTAGGTTTCACAAGAAAAATTAACTGGCAACAGACAAACAGAGAACACAGGTATAAATACACAGGGGATAATGGGGAAGATGGGCGACAGCTGGAGGGGGGTGGAGAAAAGCACAAAGACAGGTGAAACAGATTAGGGTGTGACAAGCCCTTTGGGTGCTGCCATGGAGTTACATTAGAAATGCCCATCCAAGAAGGCTCAAGGTCATTGGCCACAGATACATTTATGTCAAATCACGTTATACGTACAGTAGCTTTAATTGGACTGATGACATCAACATCATACTTTCAAAATCTTAGCTAGCAGTCATCATCATGAATCAAGTTGAAAATCTACTGGAAAATCCTTTTTAATCCTTGTCATATGAAGATAATTAATGAAGAGAAATGATAGATAAAACGTATTGGTGCTCATCGGCCATAACAAGTTGGAAATTGCAAATTCAACAATGAGTGGTTTGGAAGGAATCAGTGACAGTGGTTGTTTGGTCCCAAATCTGGGTTTAAGGGGCTCTTTTCCAAGTTTAAAATGATAAACATTCAACACTGGCCATGCTGTTAATGAAGCATGATTTGCGAAAAGTTTATTTGTAATACAGGGGCAGGCAAAAGACAGGTCAAAGGCAGACAGGGGTCAGTAATCCAGAGAGGTTGCAAAGGGTCCAGAACGGCAGGCAGTCTCAGGGCAGGCATAAGGGTCAAAACCGGGAAGAACTAGGAAACTGTTGACTCGGAACTGCGAAAACTTGACTTCAGTGAGTTCAAGACAACTTGGAAGGCTTTTTTTAGAACTACGACCTGAAGATCAATGACGTCATCATGATTCCACCTTGCTTTTTTCAGTTGTTTTGAAAGCACCATAAATCCAGAGAATGCCAGACTTTGATGACAACATTTGCCCACGAAGGACCGCTGCACCACCTTCCTGTTAAAGTGAGCACAGCACAACAAGGCGAGTCCAAAAATGTATTGTATGCTGCTGCATAAATTATGTAATATGTGACCCGATTCAGGAAACTAGGCATATGTCGCAAGTCACGACATCACAGGAGAGCCGTTTGAACGTAAACATTTTTTAAAATCAAAATGCGCTTTTTGCCAGAAATGCCTTCTCGAATATGTGAACTTTCATGTGCCTTAATAACAAACCTGTATGCCATCTGTAATTATGAATAAAATAGTTCAATTGCAAACCTAAGTTGGTTTAGCCACAGAAAAAGTCAGCAACCTTCCCGCTAGCCATGATTGTCTGTGATAATGTATGGGCTGGACATGCTGAGAGATGAGTTTGGATTGGTCTGGGTGTAGCATCCTGTGTCTGTTAAATGAGTGCTCGTTATGCTTAGATAATCCTTTCTACTGCAGTTTTTCTAAAGATATAACGTTAGACATGGAGAACTGCAAATATCTTGCTACTGCTCTCAATAACATTGCTGCCCTGAATTTATCAGGCGCTATCGACAAAGGTCAGTGGGAAAAAGTTATGATGGACTACTTTCTGGAGGACGATCGTGCCATGCTGGCACTGTCTGACTCTGAAAATGTAATACAAGGGGTTGCAGTCTGCCGTGAAGCTTTTATCCATGTATACGGGTAAGAATCTAGCTACAGTTTTAGATATTATACGTTTCTAATTTTGTCAGAAAGTTGTTTTCATTGCAAGTTAAAGCTATGACAATCGGTTTGTATTGCTAGTAATGCCATTTTGCATCTATTGTATAATAATGCTTACATATTATGCCAGATATGTCAGGGAGGTATGTATACTGTAGCTAAGAAAGTAAGTGTGTTAGTAGCCCATGTGCCTCACCCTAATAATTTGGTGTATTTACCCCTCTTAATTTTGCCTACTGTTCTGACTTGGTGGTGCACATGTAGCCTATAACCTGTTTTAGAGAAATGCAATCATTGAATATTCTAAGAGATTTCATTGTCTGCTTATATGCCCTTTTATTTATCCTACGGTTCTGACTTGGTGTACAGGGAGAACACTAAGAACGGCCCATGTTCTGAATTCGTTAAACATATATTTATATTGACTACACCCGTCCTAGCTCGCTCATTAATGTCTTAATTGAAATTACGGATCGCCTCTTATCCGCTTGTCGTCCCCTTATGCCATAGTTTGTACATTTCAATTGTCATTAGAAACCACATTTTTTAAGCAAGTCAGCCATATCAGCTATGGTTTTTTAAAGGCAATAAATGAGGCTGAATGAACTGTTTCGCTGCCAGACAAGGCATGTAAGCCCTAACAGTTTGTGGGCACCGTTTGTCACCGTTATAGTGCAATTCATGTATTGTTTAGTGTTGTGTTGTGTAGTGGCTTTGCTGGCATGCATCCAACTTTTTTTTTTGCCCCATCAAGATTTACATGCTAAAATCGCCACTGGTGTCAAGAGAAAATAAAATATATTTTGAATGCCTGGTTTTGACCAAACTCCCACCAGTGAGAAGGGCCAAGCGGGAGATGGACTTCTCATGACCAACCATTATAGGCAGGAAATGCATCACTACTGTAGCAAGCACAACCCTTGAAAGGAGGGTCAAGGCAGGCGGGGAGGTACTCTACACCACAATACAAGAAACGCAAAAAACTTCTTTATTACATGTATGCACTTTTGGACTGAGACATTTTTATGCTTTTTTTGGCAGAAAGAATTTCCTTTTTGAACCAGTGATCCAGCCGGTGAACGATGATGGCTTTTCTAATTCTTCATTTCAATGAAATCAATTTAGGAGGTGCCTGAAAAATGGGGCAGCGGGGTCTGCTCCTGGAAGTGTTCATTTAGCTACAAGAAAATGTTTCATTGAAGTCTAATAGCACTGAACGCCTTCAAGGTCTATAGGTCTGCACATACTGTATTACTCAGCACCTCAAAGAGTTAAACATGTCACTATTTCAATTAGCTTAATAATGGAACAAGGGTCTGTAGGACATTCCCTACCATATTCTCGAGTTGTCAGAAGATGACTTGACTATATACTGTCTCTTGATCACATTGACTGTGAGTATGTGCGAGTGTGCATGTATACAGTATGTGTATGCAGTGGTGGAAAAAGTACCCAAAAGTAAAAGTGAATGTCACCGATTAGAATACTACTTGAGTAAGTCTTAAAGCACCTGATATTAAATGTACTTAAGTATCAAAAGTAAAATTATGAAACGTAAGAGTCATAAATCCTAAAAGCAAAACCTTTTATTTTGTTTGAGCTTGAGTTTTTCTGAAAGGTAATAGTTATTTTTTCTAAAAGGTAACAGTTAGTCTTACAGATGAAAGAAGTGCTCAGATAGAAAAAAAGGTGGATTCTCAATTAGGCAACACTTCAAAATAAATATCTTACAGACAAAATATAATTATGGATTAATGAAGGAATATAGCCAGTAAACATAAGCACTTACAATCAGTCCCTTTGCTTTAGAAAACACCTCCTATAATAGAACCCTATATATTGAAAAATATTATGTAGATGATGAGCTCATCAAAAGTAGATGTACAGATCTGCACACAACCTCACCGAAGGATTATGAGAACATCACCACAGTCATGACTTTACTATAGGGGGCAGTATTCGGAAGTTCGGATGACTGAGGTGCCCAAAGTAAACTGCCTGTTACTCAGGCCCAGATGCTAGGATATGCATATAATTGGTAGTATTGGATAGAAAACACTCTGACGTTTCTAAAACTGTTAACATAATGTCTGTGAGTATAACAGAACTGATAAGGCAGGCAAAAACCCGAGGATAATCTTTTTGAGGTCACCACCCATTGAAATGGCTGTCTATGGGAAAATCAAAGAAAATCCTCCCAGATTGCAGTTCCTATGGCTTCCACTAGATGTCAACAGTCTTTAGAAAGGGTTTCAGGCTTGTTTTTTGAAAAATGAGCTAGAATTTGTAGTTTTTCTAGGTGGCTCTCATTTTGACTGTCGTCTTGTGGCGCGTGTGGATGAGGGCGCGCACTTCATTATTTATCTCCGGTAATGAACATACTATTCTCCGTCTTAAATTGTATCATTTATTTACATATTAGGGTACCTGAGGATTGATTAGAAATTTTGTTTGACTTGTTTGGATGAAGTTTATTGGTAACTTTTGGGATTCCTTTGTATGCATTTTGAACGAGGGGAACAGTTGGATTACTGCATCAAGTGCGACAAATAAACTGAGATATAAAGAAGGACTTTATCGAACAAAATGACCATTTGTTATGTAGCTGGGACCCTTGGGATTGAAAACAGAGGTAGATCTTGAAAGGTAAGTGATTTATTTTATCGCTATTTCTGACTTTCGTGATGCCTCTGCTGGTTTGGAAAACGTTTTTAATGCTTTTGTACACGGGGCGCTGTCGTCAGATAATCGCATGGTATGCTTTCGCCATAAAGCCTTTTTGAAATCTGACAAAGCGGCTGGATTAACAAGAAGTTAAGATTTTAAATTATGTATGACACTTGTATTTTCATGAATATTTAATATTACGATTTTTTGTATTTTGAATTTTGCGCTCTGCAATTTCACCTGCTAACCATGAGTATGTGACAAATACATTTGATTTGAAATTTGGGGTAACTTAGAAATCTCCTTGTTTTGAAATTGTTACTGTTGTAAATGACTATTGTAGATGAAAACGGCAGATATTTTAATGGAATATCTACATAGGCGTACAGAGGCCCATTATCAGCAACCATCACTCTTGTGTTCCAATGGCACGTTGTGTTAGCTAATCCAAGTTTAGCAGGCTAATTGATCATTAGAAAACCATTTTGCAATTATGTTTGCACAGCTGAAAACTGTTGTTCTGATTAAAGAAGCAATAAAACTGCTTACAGACAAAATATAATTATGCTTTAATGAAGGATGCTGGCCTTCTAGGAAGAGTTGCAAAGAAAAAGCCATATCCCAGACTGGCCAACAAAAAGAAAAGATTAAGATGGGCAAAAGAACACAGACACTGGACAGAAGAACTCTGCCTAGAAGGCCAGCATTCCGGGGTCGCCTCTTCACTGTTGACATTGCGACTGGTGTTTTGCGGGTACTATTTAATAAAGCTGCCAGTTGAGGACTTGTTAAGTGTCTGTTTCTCAAACTAGACACTGTAATGTACTTGTCCTCTTGCTCAGTTGTGCACCAGGGCCTCCCACTCCTCTTTCTATTCTGGTTAGAGCCAGTTTGCGCTGTTCTCTGAAGGGAGTAGTACACAGCTTTGTACGAGATCTTCAGTTTCTTGGCAATTTCTCGCATGGAGTAGCCTTCATTTCTCAGAACAAGAATAGACCGATGAGTTTCAGAAGGAAGGTCTTTGTTTCTGGCCATTTTGAGCCTGTAATCGAACACAGGAGTGATGGTTGGTGATAATGTGCCTCTGTATGTAGATATTCCAATAAAAATCAGCTGTTTCCAGCTACAATAGTAATTTACAACATTAGCAATGTCTACAATGTATTTCTGATCAATTTGATGTTATTTTAATGGACAAAAAAAATAGCTTTTCTTTCAAACACAAGGACATTTCTAAGTGACCCCAAACCTTTGAACGGTAGTGTAAATGACAAATTATGATCATCTAACCATCAGCATTCATGCTTGATTATAGTTGGCCACCTCTCCAAAAACTTGGCTGATGTTCCCTCAAAAAACATCAGCACAAAAATCTGTTCAATCTGAAACAAATAAGACAAAGAACAAAACATTAGTTTTGTGCAAGTACATTTCTTTCTCATAAAACATTCCATTTGAACCTCCAAAACAGAGTTTGAGTAAATCCCCAGCCTACACATTAATTGAGCTATTACGGAAGTGTTGTTTTTGTTTAAATTTACTGGCCAACCTCAATTGGCATCTGAAAATTCAACAAAATGTATACAACTTAAAAGTGTTTTTTTAAGTCTTACCATGCCCTTCACATCCAGAAAGCGTGGAAATTTGGTTAGAATGGTGGAGCATTTACTCAGGTCGTGGGTCATCTTCTTCCTGTACTCAAAGGTCAATTTCATCTTCTGTTTGACTGTTTCTTCATCAGAAGAATGCTTCATAAGAGAAACGGTCTCTCTGCACCGGTCTTCCCTCAGAGTAGCCAAATTGGATGGACTGGACTCCCTCTCAGCAGTTGGCAATCCATAGTATAGTTGAGTGGGCCGTTTCTCAGATGAAGCCAAATTCCTCTGAACGGTTTTGATTCTATACGAGGTACCCTCCTCCACTATTAGGGTCGTAATAATGTTCCTTAAGAAAATGAACATGGTTACTAATCTTGAAAGAAAAAACAAATAACCAAGTCCCATTTGCTTAGATACCATACCAGACAAATTAAACGCAGATGCCCTTTATCAGTTGTAATGTATACTTACATATCAATTTGTGGTGTAGGGATCCTTCAGGTATGGGAACAAGGAGACGATGCCTTGTGCAAACGTTTCTCTCACACTGCGCGATGGTGATGTCCTGACAATAACATAATGTTATGTTTAGGTGGCAATCAGAATCTCCACGAGCAGCTTTGGTCCCCAGCCAGCAAAATATCAGGTGTGATTTTTTTAATCAGTATCATGCCCATCGAGTCTGATACAAGTGAAATCTTCTACCAATAGCAATGTAGCTATTAGCAGTAGCCTAACCAATTATGTGACTGTGATACTGATACAGAAAATATTTTTTAACATTCAGCAGATATGGGAGCAAGTAATGCTCAACAATTTTCATTATGAATCTTTCCTTTAAACTTACCGTGAATCTGTCATCTCCAAAACAAGAATGTTGATCATCTTTCGTCTGGTGCAGTCAGTCAGGCTGTTAGTTTTGGAGTATTCCTTGATGACAACCTCTCCACCAGGCTTTTTCTTCAGTATGCCCTCTACTAGCTGTAAAAAAAAACTAAAAAAACAGCAGTGACAAATCCATTTGATGGCAAGTGAATTGAAGAATGAATTACAAACTTACATTTTTTGCTTCGTCATCAGATCTTTGAGGCTTTCGTGAGGGGCTTCCATCCTCGCTCAAAATTATTGTATCATCCGACTCACGGTCTGAACCACCCATCACAAAACTGGCAGAGGCAGGACTCATCAGGGAAGATTCTTAAATACACAATGACAATACAATACATGTCAAATGTATGGTTATATTGAAAGTGATGCCACAAGTAACCAAGACTTGAAAACCAGCACATACCTTTAGCATCATTGTTCAGTGTGAGATTGAAAACACCAAGATCTGGCCATTTCACCAACTCCTCAAACACATACCCATCAACTTCAGTTCCAGACCCATCATACAGCTGTGCCTCTGATAAACTAGTAAGTGGGGTCTCAAATTTCAGGAAAGCTGAATAAAACAACAATCTACAATTAGAATTGTAATGGTAAGAGTAATCAGACTGAGTTGTAAATCTATGAACACAATACATTTATTTTCAATCACAAATTAAAAGTTTACCTCCAATCAAAAGATTTTCAAGTGTCAGGTCAATTATCTTGACATATTTTTGTTCACCATTGAATTTCACCGTGATCAGCATGATGACTAGGTCTGAAAGCAGTTAATGGTACGAGATAAGGTCAAAATGGATGAAAAGGCATTGCATTTCAATCATGACACATTATATCAGGATGACTACAAACATTTTCACCAATACTCCTTTACTTAGCAATGCTAATTTTAAAGTATATTATGAAAATATTGGATCATGACCACAACTTGTCTGATATTACTTAAAGCAGGTCCAAAACTACAGCAAACAGACTACTCAACTCACATTCACTGTCCCAAAATATGGATGGCCTAATTAGTCCAGTAAAATGCACTCATAATTCCAGCTAGTCACTATATTATGTTGTCATGTTCTAGGAGAAGTCTTACAAGACCGCCAAAATTAACTGGTCATAAAGCGAGTGGGAAACGCAGTTAGTTAAGACTAGCTAGCTGTCGATGCAATGGTCACAATATTTATCTATAAGCATCACCCACAAGTCGAAAATGCAGTTATAATTTGGCTAAATAAACAACTCACCTTGAATCAGATTAGTCCTAAATATATAGTAAGCAGCTGAAATATAGATAACAAACTAGCATGAGGCTAAAAAAGCTTGGTCCTGAAATGGCACGCGCGCCCATGGAACCACCACGTGGAGCAGACTAACTGCACAGGACAGGGGCGGGCTAGTTAGTTAGCATGCTAGCTATCTAGCAAAGATGTGCAAAAAGTGAAAGAGCAAGTGTCTCTAACATTAGCTGCACACACACAATCAAAACAGTTACTTTTTATGTTACACTGCAGTCTGACAACCAAGTATCAAGTATTTAAATTAAAATATATTAATAATATTAGTGAAATAATTATTTAAAACTCACCTTTGCGTGGAACAAATTAGGATTTTGTTAATCCAACAATGGTGTCGAGAAAAGAGGAAATTTGAACGCAGAAACTGAATTTATGGGTGGGGTTGTGATGATGTTTACACTTACTGAGAAAAAGTCTACACTAATAGAGTAAAATTGTATACCTTAGCAATTAACACCAGTTATCAGTGAATTTAACACTGGTGATTTTTACTGTGTAGTGTATGGTTACAATATGTGAAACAGCTATTAGTCCCAAAGCAAAGGATCAGGAAATACTGCAACAGATTTAGACAACATTCAAGACCTTAAATTATGATAAAAGAATACATAATCCTTACTTACATTCAAACCTCGATGTCTGTGCAGAGAACTCTGACGGCAGCCTCTCTTTGTCTTTGATGATCCACAAGAGCCTTTCTACAGCCATGAACCAGGAGTTTCACCTTGTAGCATTCGGGCGCAGCATCTGGAGGTCCCAAGCATCTTCAACCGTTTCGGCTGCAAGTGTGGATCTTCCTCATTTATTCCAAAGTGCTTGGCACTTGCCAAATATTGAACGGGACACATTTTTGGATGCTTCAGGGCATCGAATGTAGATACTAAGTTGAGTAGGTGTCTAACACAACGCTGGTGCTTCGGCAGCTGGTCCTCAAAACTATCATCTTCATTCAGGATTGTTGCCACATAAACAAACTCCACTTCTTCACTCTCCTCTTGTTCCTCCTCTTCATCATCTTCCTGTCCTGGCTGAGCTGCTTCACCACCACCACATCGACTGCCTCGTTGTTTTCATCTTCTTCAAAAACTTGGAAAGCAGACAACGGAAGTCAAAGCCGTTGTCTGTTGTTCTCACAATCTTATCCTGAATTTCGAACTGAGAATCTATGTAATTTATGGCGCCTGCCAACAAAGGTGTGCGAGCCTCTCAACCGTTTACAGGCCAGGGCTGCAGAGCATCTGTTGAGACTGTCAGGGTCTATCCAATGGGCTGTAACACCAATGAATTTCCGTCTTCTTGCAGATCAGCAGTCGGTGGTGGCGGCGATGTGGTCAACTTGTCATGGCCTCAGTCACTTTCTTCATTTTCTTGGAGGTTATCAACAACCCTGGAGCGCAGAGAGGGTCTTGATATGATCTTTGAGTTAGGCTGCAGACCCCGGACAAACTCTCTGAACGGTTCTTGTTCTACAACAGTGAATGTTTGGAGCCCTTGGACTACATACTTCACCACAATACTTAATGTATAGGATCCTAATTTTAAACATATAAACAACATTAGTTAAGTGAGAATTTGTGACCATTTAATTTTACAATGTTAATTGTAAACATGTAAAATGTAAAAAAATTTCATTGATCTAGTTGGTAGGTTATGTCAATACCTTCAGTCTACAGTAATTAGCTAGGTAAGAAGAACAAATTGATCAATTAACACAATGAATAAAATGGCTAGCTAACTAGCTAAGCGAGTGGGTGTTAGCTAACATTTGAATGTTAATGTTAACTAGCTAGCTTGACCAGGTGTGTTTAGCGAAAAGGTATTTGGCTAGACTAACGTTAGCTGACTAAAATGTGCCCAGATTCGGAAACTACTACGCTAGCTAGTTAGCGAACGTTAGTATATTTAGATTGCATTAGCTAACAAAGCTTCAGTTAAAGTAGGTAGCTACTAGCTAGTGAACTATTTAGGTATAGGATTAACTAGCATCAACTAACACGGCTTGTTGAATTAGTAAACGTGGGCTAGCTAGCTAGGTTAGCTAATGTTAGCTAGCATCCTAACATTATTCTAGCTAGCTGGCAAGCTAACAGTAGGCTTACCTCAATGTGTTTTTAGATTCAATTTTCGATTCGACGGCGAGTTCTCGAACGCTAGTATTTCCTGAACTTTTAGTAAACATAACAGACATTTCATCCTGTAGGATGAATCCTTCATTCTGAGAAAATAAAACATTTATTTTAGATATGGCCAAGGGTGTTCGTCCTCATCAGGAGGAAGTGGTGGTGGTAGAACGATGTCAGACCTGATTGTGCTATTTCGGACTTGCTTGGGCAAAGTACTGCTGAGTGGATGACTGTTTTGCAAGTGACATGCTCCCGGTGGGTGCATGTCGTCGAGTGCTGCCTTGCAAAACAAGTTCACCCATGGGTGCGCCATTGCTTGCTTCTTTTTTCCAACATGATTCATTTTCTTCTTCCAGCTTCAGATTGATTTGATTGTGAAGCGAGTAACGAAGCTGTCAGGGGAAATGTATCGGAGTAAAATTATACGTTAAAAAAAAATGTTAAGTAAAAGTCGACTGAAATATAAATAGTAAAGTAAAGATAGCCTAAAAAACGACTTAAGTACATTAACAAAGTATTTCTATTTCCTTACTTTACACAACTGTGGGTATGTGATGTGTGTGTGTGCTCGCATGCATGCATGCATTTATGCACATGCATGCATGTGTGTGTGTACGTGCGTTGGAGTGTGCATGCATGTGCGTGCTTGCATGAGTGTGTGTGTGCAAGTGCATGCTTGCATGAGTGTGTGTGTGCGTGCTTGCATGAGTGTGTGTGTGCATGTGCATGCTTGCATGAGTGTGTGTGTGCGTGCATGTGTATGTGTTTGGCCAGCCTGGCTCTATGTGCTATGGTCTACTGGCCCTGTGAGTAGACCTGTCTGGTCCAGATTCTTTCTGGCCATTTAGCTTGGCTAATGGCCACTCTGCCACGGCAAATGGCCCACCTCTCCGCTCCGCCAGCCAGCCGTCACCCTGATAGGCCCTAATGTAAATATTTGGACCAGTACTACCTCCCCCCTAGGGGACAAAACAAGCTCTTTAATTGATATACTGTGCGTCCCCAACATCCTCTCTGTAACCCCCACCACGCCCCCCTTTGAGTTTTGGGAAGGAACTGGTGTAAGAAGTGGAACAAAAGAACTACAGCAGGGTAGGGGGAATAATGGATTAGTCTTATCCTGTGAAGAAGATGGTGTCACACTGAGTGTCCCTGGACCTTCCGATCTCAGCGGTGTGCATCTCTAGATCTGTCCTGACAAGAAGTGGAGTTTCGCTTGAGTTAATTCCTTTCAAGTCTTATCACAAGGGCGGATGTACAGACGTGAAAAAAGTGAACCATTACAAAAATGAACTTTAAACGAAAGATAAAATACACAGCACTTTCAAAGTCTACACAGTTGTTCCGTTTAGTTCAGACAAAGTTGCAGAACAAATCTGTTCAGGTGGGGACTGAAAATGAAATCACCAGCTGTGAAATCATTTGCCGCCAATTCTGACACCGAATATCATTTGAATGATCAGCTTGTCTGTTGAGTATCTCACAGTGCTTTTTACTCTGAGGAACTGAAGCATACAATATTCATTAATCGCTTTGATAACCTCTAATCCATACACAAGCCGTTATGTCAGAAACAGAGCATGGCACTATGGGACCACTATCCACGCTCACAGCAGGTCTTTATATCAAGTCCCTCTGAAAACTTCATTAGCTATATAGAGTAAAAAAATTAAAAATAACAGAACTTTCTCTTCAAACAAAAAACAGGGAGCATTGCATAGCCCAAGGGGCATAAGTACACAATCACAGAGCCCTCTTGTAAGCTGAAGTAGGTCAGGAGACTCATTTAGGACACGTGGCTTGGGCTGGGATCACTTCACACTTCCCCACGCGTTGGCTAATTGACTGTAATTGCCAAATTTACTGGTCAGTAATCTACTTTTAATTTGTTTTTCTACTCCCCCTCCTCCTTCCCTCCATAGAGTTGAGAAGAGGGCCAGCCCTGTCTTGAGTGTCACGTTCAATAACGCAGCTCAGGACGGGACCCAATTAGCATTGTGAGCTGAACCCTCAAAAAAGGCAACCTAACGGCGACATATCCTGGGGACATAATTGAACGAGACACCAGCTTTAATTTGAATCTCTACTGCCTACGGGCTGGGCTATGAAATAAGTTTGTCTTAAAGGTCATGTAAACTATGGGAGCTCAGATTTCACTGTTTGTCCAATGAGAAGAAAGATTAATGAGAGTAATAATTATCATCTAATTACTTTACTGTTGTTCCCGTAAAGAACATTAACGATAGGGTTTATTTTTTTATGTGCTCGCCACAACATTCTGATGTTTTAAGTATGTCATTTATACACATTTTGAAATTGTATTATATCCTATTTCTTCTGGTAGGACAATCAATACAATGTCAGAATGCATATATAATGTAATGGTCTATTTCATCCTTACCATTGTGTGATTACAAATGTATGTGTTTTTTGTCTGATACGTACCGTTCAAAAGTTTGGGGTCACTTAGAAATGTCCTTGTTTTCGAAAGAAAAGCTCATTTTTTGTCCATTAAAATAACATAAAATTGATTAGAAATACAGTGTAGACATTGTTAATGTTGTAAATTGCTAATGTAGCTGGAAACGGTTGATTTTTTTATGGAATATCTGCATATGCGTACAGAGGCCCATTATCAGCAACCCTCACTCCGGTTTTCCAATGGCACATTGTGTTAGCTAATCTAATTTGACAAACAGACACCTCACAAGTTCTCAACTGGCAGCTTCATTAAATAGTACCCGCAAAACACCAGTCTCAACGTCAAAAGTGAAGAGGTGACTCCGGGATGCTGGCCTTCTAGTTCCTCTGTCCAGTGTCTATGTTATTTTGCCCATCTTAATCTTTGATTTTTATTAGCCAGTCTGAGATATGGCTTTTTCTTTGCAACTCTTCTTAAAAGACCAGCATCCCGGAGTCGCCTCTTCACTGTTGACGCTGAGACTGGTGTTTGGCGGGTAATATTTAATGAAGCTGCCAGTTGAGAACTTGTGAGGTGTCTGTTTCTCAAATTAGACACTAATGTACTTGTCCTCTTGCTCAGTTGTGCACCGAGGCCTCCCACTCCTCTTTCTATTCTGGTTAGAGCCAGTTTGCGCTGTTCTGTGAAGGGAGTAGTACACAGCATTGTACGAGATCTTCAGTTTCTTGGCAATTTCTTGTATGGAATAGCCTTCATTTCTCAGAACAAGAATAGACTGACAAGTCTCAGGAGAAAGGTCTTTGATTCTGGCCATTTTGAGCCTGTAATCGAACCCACAAATGCTGACGCTCCAGATACTCAACTAGTCTAAAGAAGGCCAGTTTTATTGCTTCTTTAATCAGCACAACAGTTTTCAGCTGTGCTAACATAAATGCAAAAGGGTTTTCTAATGATCAATTAGCCTTTTAAAATGATACACTTGGATTAGCTAACACAACGTGCCACTGGAACGCAGGAGTGATGGTTGCTGATAATGGGCATCAGTACGCCTATATAGATTTTCTTAAAGAATGTGCAGTTTCCAGCTACAATAGTCATTTACAACATTAACAATGTCTACACTGTATTTCTGATCAATTTGATGTTATTTTAATGGACAAGAAATGTGCTTTTCTTTCAAAAACAAGGACATTTCTAAGTGACCCCAAACTTTTGAACGGTAGTGTACGTCTGTGGTACAGTTGTGTATCAGTCTTAGTCAGAGATCAAAGTGAAATTGACATACAGGTAAAGAGAAGCCTTGCTTCTAGAGCCATTGAGTGTCTAAAGAACGTCAAGATTTATTCCATAAGTAATTCTCTCAGACAACGAGGGAAAACACTGCTTCTCAAAGACTGTAATTAAAAAATGTCAAACTTGTGGGCATCGAGATGTGACAAGAGGAACTATACCACCCCAGCTCTTCAAATACACAGGGAGTATCACTGAGTGACAGGAGAGAATGTGGAGAGGCCTTGGTGGGTGGGTACTGTTGGGGTAAGGAAGATAGACTCAAGGCAAGATCGAAGATCATGAAGTGATTCCAGAGATGAGATGAAGGATTGGTGTCAACTCTCGATTAGGTGGTTAGGGCCTGTGGTTAGGGTCTCTCATGACCTACCACACCAAAGACCTGTCACAGGACACGCCAATAACCTGTGCTGTATTCTCTCTTGGGAGATGCAGACTGAAGAGTATCTACTCTTCATGTATCTTTCTCTATTTCTCCCTCTGCCTCTTCGTACCCTCCTCTCTCTCTACTAATCGCCTGTCTTTAATAGCATCTCTGGTGGTAGTGATAGGAAGACTCGGTGCGGACCTTCAGATCACATTACCTCAGCCCAGTCCAGATTTGAGTGGCTGAACTTGTAACCTTATGATCCTCTAGCCCAAACTTAATGGGGCACCAGAGTCCCAACCCGCCTCAACCAGCCCATCGCATTAGTACCACTCAGGGCCCTCCAGACGGACTGACCGCAAATGTGAGGCGGCACCGCTGGGCCAGAGACCTGCCTGAGTTTACCATGGCCCCGGGTCATGTGTCCGTGACATCACTGGCCAGCCTCGTCGCCCCGGGTCACCATCATCAGATAGGGAGGCCGACCCAGAAAGGGCCTGAGTGGCCGGAAAGTCTGATGATGATGACATCATCACGCCCGATGGAGCCCGCCCATACAGAACAGCTGCTGGGCATCGCCCTGGACAGAGAGGGGTGGACTCTCTGGTAGTGGAGCTGCTCAGCTCAGCGGAGGGAGAGAGAGAGGCCACTATGAGAGAGATTTGACGGCGTGAAAGCCATTCGTTTAGAAAACGCATGTTTGGGGCCCAACAAGCCAACCACCATATTCACTGCCAACTGATTCAAAAAGCACTAGGGTCACTGGGAGGCACAGAGATAACAAGAAAACACTTGGTGAAAAACATGGGCCTTACACAGAACCTACAAGGTTTAAGACTTTCACCACACTCAACACCCCATCTCAAAGGTACTCTGACTATGTTGATTGGCTACATACAGTTTGGCCAACTGAAAAGTATTGCAGGATCACAAAACCTCCTGATGGAGGATCCTACACTCTCTCCCATCCCAAACAGAGAGCCGGGGCTTGTAGCCTGTGTCTTTATCCTTCGTGAGGGGAAACAGAGGTGTGTCTGTTAGTCTAATCGCTAAGCCCACTTATGGAACAGGAGTCAAGTGAATTAGGCACACAACATTACAGTTCAGCGTAATGGAAGCCAACAAGTTGACAGGGTACTAGTGAATTTGTGGTGCACGCTCAGCGGCTGAAAAATCTGGCTAAACTAGTCTTTTA
Organism: Salmo trutta; assembly: GCF_901001165.1. NCBI lineage: Eukaryota > Metazoa > Chordata > Actinopteri > Salmoniformes > Salmonidae > Salmo > Salmo trutta. The sequence goes on along the minus strand of NC_042993.1, from coordinate 32,376,712 downwards.
TCTGATTGGATTACTGTTACTTAGACCATACACAGTCAAGCATTAATAACTCCAACCTCTCTCTCTCTATCTCTGCTCGCACACACTTTTTCATCTGATTGGATTACTGTTCCTTAGACCATACACAGTCAAGCATTAATTACTCCAATCTCTCTCTCTCTCACACACACACACACACACACACACACACACACACACACACACACACACACACACACACACACACACACACACACACACACACACACACACACACACACACACACACACACACACACACACACACACACACACACAATGGTCATTATGGCCAATCAGTTCTATTTTTGTTTCATTAGACCAGAGTACAATCTTTTTCCCCCCATTTATAATTTTTTTGCACCAAAGTACGTTGATCTCTAGGAGACTTCCTTCCTGAGCGGTATGACGGCTGTGTGATCCCATGGTGCTTATACTTGCATACTATTGTTTGTACAGATGAACGTGGTACCTTCAGGCATTTGGAAATTGCTCCCAAGGATGAACCAGACTTGTGGAGGTCTACAATGTTTTTTTGAGGTCTTGGCTGATTTCTTTTGATTTTCCCATGATGTCAAGCAAAGAGGCGCTGAGTTTGAAGGTAAATCTTGAAATACATCCACAGGTACACCTCCAATTGTCTCAAGAGAGTGTCAATTAGCCTATCAGAAGCTTCTAAAGCCATGACATAATTTTCTGAAATTTTCCAAGCTGTTTAAAGGCACAGTCAACTTAGTGTATGTAAACTTCTGACCAACTGGAATTGTGATACAGTGAATTATAAGTGAAATAATCTGTCTGTAAACAATTGTTGGAAAAATTACTTGTGTCATGCACAAAGTAGATCTCCTAACCGACTTGCCAAAACTATAGTTTGTTAACAAGAAATTTGTGGAGTGGTTGAAAAACGAGTTTTAATGACTCCAACCTTAGTGTATGTAAACTTCCGACTTCAACTGTGTATGTATACTATGCATTAAATAGCATGATTCCTATAAGCACAATACACTAGCAGAGCAAACCCATATCATCGGCCAAAAGACCATTTGAGTTTTTGAGTGAAAATATATGGGTTGATCTTTCATTAATTAGTACTAATGTGGGGACATAGGTTGTCTTGCATTTTAGTTAATAAATGGTTTATTACCACAGAATAGAATCCACCTTGAAAAGCAAACTTTATCACGAAAAGAAAACAACAACCTGCAAAATTCACCTGTTGAACAATACCCAGAAGAACCAACCCAGAAGACAGACAACACAGAACAAATGACATGGCTAAAGGGCCACTCCCCTGCTCTTTTACACGACTGTAAAAGAGCAGGGGAGTGGCCTGGGCCGTAACCAAGCGATGGACATCTATAATGGACATCTATAACAAATAACTTGATTATGCTATTCTTAGTGCAAATTTAGACAAAATAAAAAGACCTAGCTAGCTAAGACAAAGTCAAACAGTTCCTTTAAAAATTGTAATTGTCATCAGCAGAAGCAACCGTACCTTTGTTGTACCACAATTATAGAATATTCTATTTGTTTATACAACATGCATAATAGGCCACCAAAACAGGTTTCCCGTGTCCAAGGGCATTGAAATATTTGATATTGATTTATACACTTTGTTCTGTTGGAATTTAGAATTCCCAAATCAAAGCTTTTGTTTAATTACATACAAATCATTAAAATCCAGACAGAAAATATTTACACAAGAAGCAACCTAATATCACACAGTCAACCTCTCATTTCATTTAGTAAGTTCACCATTCTGCCATTCTCACTGTCTACAAACAAATCTACAAAAATGTAACTAGGTAAATATTACACAACAGGTAAACATGTTTGTCAACCTCTACACAAAACCAAAGTTCTTGGTCTTAAAACCTGTTGGGGCTAGGGGGCAGTATTTTCACGGCCAGATGAAAAACGTACCCAATTTAAACAGGTTACTACTCCGGCCCAGAAAATAGAATATGCATATTATTAGTAGATTTGGATAGAAAACACTCTGAAGTTTCTAAAACTGTTTGAATGGTGTCTCTAAGTATAACAGAACTCATATGGCAGGCAAAAACCTGAGAAAAAATACAAGCAGGAAATGAAAATTCTGTGGCTGTACTATTTTCATGTCATTGCCAATAAAACACACGGTGACAAAGGATTCATTTTGCACTTCCTATGGCTTCCACTAGATGTCAACGATCTTTATAAAGTTGTTTGAAGCGTCTATGATGAACAGAGACCGAATGAGAAGGAAGGGAAGTTGACGTCCCTGGGATGTCGTCACTTCATTATTGCGCGTTCATGTGCAGCGAGACCTTTTTCAAAACGTGTTTCAAGACACAGGAGAGGTCGGGTTGAAATATTACTGATGTTTCACGTTAAAAATGGACCAAAAGATTGATGCTAAACAACGTTTGACATGTTTGAACGAACGTAAATAGATTTTTTTTTAAACTTTTCGACGTGACTTTTTCCCTCCCGCTCCCTACATTTTGAGTAGCCTACCGAACGCGCTAGCAACACGGAACAGCATGGAGTTATTTGGACATAAATGATGAACTTCATCGAAAAAAACAACATTTGTTGTGGACCTGAGATTCCTGGAAGTGCCTTCTGATGAAGATTATTAAAGGTAAGGGAATTTTGCTAATGTTATTTATGGTTTTAGATGATTCCAACATGGCAGCTATCTGTATAGCCTAGTGTATTTTTCTGACCAGAGTACTCAGATTATTGCAAAGTATGCTTTCCCAGTAAAGTTATTTTGAAATCTGTCAATGCGCTTGCATTCAGGAGAATGCAACCGTTATTCTTTGAATAACAGTTTAATACTTTAACCACGTTTTATAATGAGTATTTTTTGTAAATTCACTGGCAGTTTTGGGGAGACACATTTTCTCATCGACACGCGCCGATGTAAAATGCTGTTTTTGGATATAAATATGAACTTGATAGAACAAAAATGCATGTATTGTCTAACATAATGTCCTAGGAGTGTCATCTGATGAAGATTGTCAAAGGTTAGTGCATAATTTTAGCTGGTTTTCTGCTTTTGGTGTCGCCTGTCCTTGAATTGAAAATGGATGTGTGTACTTTGTACTTTGTACTTTAATCTAACTTTATGCTTTCGCAGTAAAGCCTCTTTGAAAATCGGACAATGTGGTTCGATTAAGGAGATGTTTATCTTTTAAATGGTGTAAAATAGTTGATTGTTTGAGAAATTGAAATTATTAGATTTTTGATGTTTTGAATTTCCCGCCTTGCTAGCAATCCCGTCAGTGGGATTAGGTTACCCTCGATCCCCAAGAGGAATGGCTTAATGGCATGCTTCAGTTCATGCCGAACTGAATGAGTGTGCTCGTATAATCCTTAAAAGATCTTCGTTTGAGAAACAAGAAAAAAGAGGCAATAGTACTGTTTGTCCATTTTGAGACGCCATAGCCAGGATACACTTCCTCAAAATATTCAAAATTAATCGAAAATAACTCAAGAAATCTGTCATTCATTTTGACGTTTTTGCCTAGGAGATCTTAGTTGCACAATTTAACATCTAACTAAGGTTTTTGTATGAAATGTGCATGAATACGAGTCGTCTCTCGTTGAATGACATCAATGACTACTGAAGAATCCTAACTGTTGACCAATCACAGAAGAAGGGGCGTAGACCTCGGCTCTGAACTTCAGCTTGCCTCCAGAAAAAATGTAGTGTGCCCGAACAGCCAAAGTCCAAAAGAACAAAAATGTTGTCATAATATATGCACAAACTCTACCAAACTGTTTAGGCTGGGAAGCATGCGGCTAGACTACACTCCCACCTTTCATCAAAAAAAGATCTTCAAAACTCATTTTCATATTCATCCCTTTCATTATTGTGAAACAGCCCGGTGATCCTGCTCTGTTTTCAATTAGGTCGCTGGTTATTTACAAGTATTGTGCTGAGGATGTTGGACCCATGTAGGCTGCCCTTGAGGCCTTTGTGCCTGCCGACAATGGATAATGAACTTTCTGCCCATGTGTGGCTTGCAGGGCAGAGCGGCAGACAGACAACGTGCCCGTCACCCGTCACCCCCCACCCAAACACACACACACACACACACACACACACACACACACACACACACACACACACACACACACACACACACACACACACACACACACACACACACACACGTAAAAACAGGACAGACAATATAAATAAAATAAATGTATTTGTTTGTCCCAATAGGAGAACCTTTTTGGTTCCAGGTAGAACCTTTTGGTGGTGAAAAAGGTTCTACTTAGAACCTTTTAGTGGTGAAAGGGTTCCATGTAGAACCTTGTATTATTGAAAGGGTTCCAATTGGAACCAAAAATAGTTATTTCAGAGGGTTCTCCTGTGGGGACAATTGAAGAACCCTTTATGGTTCTAGGTAGCACCTTCTTTTCTAAGAGTGTACTGACCCCAGTGGCGGTTCTAGACCATTTCAACTGGGGGGGGCCAAGCTGGGGCCAGTTGTACTATTAGAGGGGCCAGTTACATTAGACGTTATTGTTGTCATATCGTTTTCTTCACTGCATTGCATGCATTAGCAGGCAAAAGACCATGTTCATAATCATTAGTGTTCCGCGTTGCCACTGTCTAATAACGGATGTAAAAAAAAAGAACGATAGCAAAAATGTGTAATGTAAAAATTATTTGATACTCCACATTTAGGGGGGCCAAAATTGTTGTCACAGGGGCACTGCCCCCCCCCCCCCCCAGAACCGCCCTGACTGACCACCGACTACTTACGTCTCAGATGCTTCTCAACCAACCAACTGTCCACTTTGATGTCTAACAAACAGCAACCTCTCTAATTTCCGCTATTTGAGATTCAGTTGGTCAGATATGGACATTGTTGCTGCCTGCACAATTAAATCTGAAGCACCAAATAATAAATGTTCCCATGTTCAGACAGTGACTCAAAAACCCACAACCGTAGAAGACAATCAGCTTTGGAGAAGTTCTAAGTGGTCTGTTAGGTGGGCAAGTCTGTTGAGTCACTGTATTGTTCAGCAGTGGGGGGTGGGGGGGTCTACTATATCACGTAGACCCTTGAGCAGGTAATTAGATAAAATGCCAGCTGGATTTACATGCCACAAGTGATGCAGAGAAAGAGACACCTCATCCATTGCAACCACATCAAAGGAGACCAGGTTATTAATGGGGGATGGAGAGCACTGGAGGCTGTGTTACCATCACACGCTCTCCCACGCTCATTTAGAATCAACAGCCACACAACCACATAAACACACATGAGTAAACATACCAACTACGTTCTATATCTTTCTGTATTATCGACATGATAACGGAACTACTCTATTGTCGGTGCATCTCACAATTAGGCAACTTATTGAGCTCAAGATTCAATATGCATGTTAATTCTCAGGTTTGGGGGAAAATTTGAAATGCTTTGATGTTCACCAATCTTGGCAGCCAATCATCAGTGGCAAACAATTGCAGACTTAATGAAGACAGCAAAAACAATGGCTGGGGCTATTGTTTCAAATCGCATGCATGTTAATATGCCTCAAATACATGCATGTAAATGTGATTTGAATCAATACCTTTTAATTGACCAGTGTCTCTATTCTTGTCCTTGATATATAGCACGTATTTAATCCTCCTGAACGGAATAACCTTTATGATTTAATAGGTAATGAAATAAGAGCAGTTTTAAATCATGTTACCTTCATCAGCACCTCTCAGTTACAGGAACCAGACAGACTTGGGTGGAACCCCGGGCAAGTCTGTAAAGGACAGTGTCAGCAGTAAGATTTAAAACTCAAGAAATATCTCACTAACGGTTGACAGACTAGGCTAGGGATGGGCAACTCGTAGGCCCGCGGATCAAAATATTATTATGATTTTAAAAAATGTGGGAACTCAGTCCGGGTCTCAATTTACTGTTGAGATTTAGAATAGAAGAATACACAAAGTGTAATTTAGAAATGTGGTTGTGCATCAGCAGTTTTTTTCTTGTTCTTGTGTCACTGATTTTGATTGGTAAATTAGTCTAGCGAGCTCTCTAAACTTAGTAATCATGATCAAATTACTGACCGGGAGCCCCCATTGATTTTGTTAGTCCCTCTAACTCAGATATCAGATTAAAAACTGCAAACATTTTCTCCACCGTATGGCAAAATGTGTAGAATTGCAGGAAATTGATGAGTTCCGATATATTATGGCCCCCAGCCCCATAAAAGTTGGCCATCCCTGGACTAGCCCTACTCTTGGCCTACTCACATGCCCCATTTTACACTGAACAAAAATATAAACGCAACATGTAAAGTGTTGGTCCATGTTTCACGAGCAGAAATAAAAAATCCCAGAAATTGTACATACGCACATACTCTCAAATTTTGTGCACACAATTGTTTACATCCCTGCTATTGAGCATTTCCCCTTTGCCAAGATAATCCATTCACCTGACAGGTGTGGCATATCAAGAAGCTGATTAAACAGTATGATCATTACACAGGTGCACCTTGTGCTGGGGACAATAAAAGGCGACTCTAAAATGTGCAGTTTTGTTACAACACAATGCCACAGATATCTCAAGTTTTGAGGGAGCATGAAATTGGCATGCTGACTGCAGGAATATCCACCAGAGCTGTTAACAGAGAATTGAATGTTAATTTCTCTACCATAAGCCACCTCCAACGTCATTTGAGAGAATTTGGTAGTACGTCCAACTGGCCTCTCAACCCCAGACCATCTGCATGTTCGTCGTCCACACCAGGGTCTTGACGTGACTGCAGTTCGACATCGTAACTGACTTCAGTGGGCAAATTATCACCTTCAATGGCCACTGGCACACTGGAGAAGTTTGCTCTTCACGGATGAATCCCAGTTTCAACTGTACTGGGCAGACGGCAGGGAGCGTGTATGGTGTTGTGTGGCGAGTGGTATCCTGATGTCAACATTGCGAACAGAGTGCCCCATGGTGGCGGTGGGGTTATGTTATGGGCAGGTATAAGATACGGACAACGAACACAGATACTGACTGGTTTTATGATCCACACCCCAACAGATGCATATCTGTATTCCTTGTCATGTTAAATCTATATAGAGCCTAATGCATTTATTTCCATTGACTGATTTCCTTATATGAACTGAACTCAGTAAAATCTTTGAAATTGTTGCCTTTTGCGTTTACATATTTTTCCAGTATACTATTCTAGCCCTGGATAGCTGAAGCACTTCATCTGGCTACTCTTTATGATTTAAAAATGAATAGAGTCAATGTAGCACATTTGGCCTATATTAACATTTCTGCTCACATTTGAGGAAATGTCAGGTTGGCATAGTATAGGTGAAGGTAGGCCTATGCTTCTGTATGCTGCAGCAAATAAGTTAATTCAAGGACCAAGGTCGCTAAATATGTAAAATGCCTTGTCTGTACAGTGGAGCAGAAGTGAAGGATTGAGGTCAAATGTAAATCTGTATCTTACATGTCATATTTCCAGCATGTGTTGGTCCATCTGGAGCTGTAGCAAGAAGTGAATAATCAGCACAAGCCGCGCGAGCATGTTCCGAAATGGCAAGGGCGGGAAAAATAGCAAGCCTCGCCATGCATTCATAGTTTACGGACACAAAAGTATTCAAAATAGGCCACTTTTTCCTTAGTGTTCGTTGCCAGAAAAATTATTTAAATATTTGTATACAATAAACACTAATCGGCCAATGTAAAAAACTGAAGCTATTAGCCTATCATGTTAACATGGGCCTGGCCTAGGCTACTCAAGGGCTATCAGGCTAATCATAGGTTTCCCTTATAGTAGGGTGTCCAATCAAAAACACATATTTTGACCAATGGGTAAAATAATATGATAATTGTGTAGACAATCCAGCTAGCACATTCAGTTCCTTGGAAGATGTGGGAATGTAAGTTTTTGAATTCACATTGCTTCTGGGAAAAAAGCCATACGTTTTCTGACCAGTAAAACGGAATGTTTTTTAAACATTCTGAGAACTGAAGTTAAAAAAAGGGCCTTTTCTGGGAACTTTAACTTTTAGGTTGCTTGGGGTTGCTGAGAACATTTTACTATGGTTCCCTGAAAATTTTCCTTGGAGGTTTTATTAACATTCTGAGAACAGAAATGATAGGTTATTTAATAACATTCTGAGAACATATTTCAATAAGACTTTGAATAACTCTGCTAGCTTAACTGTTTTGAACTCCAAGCACACATGGGAATTCATTTACTTAGGCATTAATCATGCAAACACATCTATATTTTATTATGGCACGGCATCAGTGAGATTTGAACCTATGCTCTTCTGTTCTCTACCGATGGAATTAGTCCACTGCCTCACCTGGATGGAGCTAGCATGCCATGTTTTTTTACTCATACAAAGCTGTTCATTTTAGTCTATTCATACAGACCCCATTTCAAAGGAAACAAGCACTCATTAAGATCAGGTGTGGTGAATTAGCGGGCGCAGCCAACACACTTAACAAGGTAGAGGATAGAGAGAGTTTTGTTGACGCTGAGAATGTAATGTGTATGTGTTTCAATAACATTCTTAGAACTTTTTCTTGTGGTTTTTATGGAAAGTTTTATTAATGTTCTGAGAACATGACTTTAAATAGAACCATGAGGAACCCGGAAGAAAACATTATATGCTTTAGTACTGAAATTCCCACAGAAGAATGTTGATTCTTAACGTTCTCTGATCAATTTGATTAAAAAGTAATTAAATAGAACCACAAGGAAAGCTGTAGGAAATGTTATGCTGAAGTACTGAAAGTCCTATCTAAGAAACATATGGTTCTCAGAACGTTATGGCTAGCTGGGTATCCTGCACCATTCTCAGAACATTGTGGGAAGGTTGTATGCAAAATATCTATAAGACAACCAAGCTCTAAGAAACATATGGTTCTCAAAACGTTAGCTGCTAGCTGGGAATCCTCTAAGAAAACCAATGGTCCAAACTTCATGTCTATCACAATCCGTTAAAAATGTATTGGAGTTTTTACCCATGTAGGATGGCCACAATTAGGGTGACTAAATCAATGGAGGCCAGATTTTTTAAAAAGTGATCAAAAAGAAGGAAACTTGCACTGCATCGCCTCAGCTAGGCAGAATGCTGTAGGAGAATGAAGGATACCCAAGAGGCTCACTTTCCTGTTGAATTCGTCATCTTTCATCTATCTGCCGAGGATGCAGCGTTCAAAGAAGTCGTCTCTATTGCAGTGGCGGTTCTAGACCATTTCAACTGGGGGGGGGGGGGGGCAAGCTGGGGCCAGTTGTACTGTTAGAGGGGCCAGTCACATTAGACGTTATTGTTGTCATATCGTTCCCTTCACTGCATTAGCAGGCAAAAGACAATGTTCCTAATCATCATCGTTGCCACTGTCTAATAACTGATGTAAAAAAAGAACAATAGCAAAAATTAGTTATGTAAAAATTATTTCATACTCCACATTTAGGGAGGCCACAAGGGGGTCCAAAATTGTTGTCGCAGTTCCCCTGCCCCCCCCCCCCCAGAACCGCTGGTGCTCAATTGGCCTTGATATATTGCTTATTTGTTCGTTTTTTGTTATGAAGGGCTTTGAGATTTTTATCATGAAAAGTGCTATACAAATTTAAATTAGGCCTATTATTATAAAACAACAGAAATAAGAAATCTCATATGTAGTATTTATCTTTTAGTAGCTTATATGCTTTTCAAATTAATGCGATATTCCTGTTATTTTTTGTTGTTGAAAATTTCTCACAAAATCAAGTGAAATTAAATGTCAACCAAGCACTGAGCTTAACCAAGCGTCTTATTTGAAAAGCCTTGTACATTTAATTCAGCTCCTGTCATGCTAATTTTGCGTTTTGCGACCCTCAGCAGGTCGGGTTGACACCCTACCAGTAGTATGATGTAGCAGACTACAGTAGCCTAGGTCGAGCGCTTGCTGAGTTAAACAAAACACAAAGTAGGCTTGTCCTACCATGTCGGAGAAGGTCAAAACCATCAACAACCATTTATTTTGGCCACAGAAAGGACAGAGGTTTTCAGTGGGGGATTCGGGTAAGACTGTCTCATCTAAATTGAAACAAAGAATTAATTAAACGCGACTTTGGTTCGTGATCACACTTGTCATGTTCAATTCGGAGTTGAGTCACACCGGGGTGAAAAGCCTCGTCTAATTATGTAAAAGTTGTCCAGTCTTTCGGATTTGCTTGCTATCTGAGCGTGGTACCCGTCTGAGAAACAACAGGCTGTCGGAAACCTGTGCCCACCATTGCCTCACAGGCGAAAACCTGTGCGTAGGGCGGGACGCACGAGCTGTCTGGAGAACCGAGATGTCTTGATACATTATTCACAGAATCAGTCAAGTGAATCGCAAAACAGTCAGGGGTTTTATGCGTGCCATTTTCTCTCTTAAGGACTTGTAGATTTTCATGTTTGTGTCTGGGAAATGAGGTGGTCCACCAGTTAGCCTAATGTGATGAAAAATAAAAGTAGACTGAACTTCTTGATTTGGACAAAGATGATCTGTTATATTGACAAGATAGCCGGGTTTACTGCATTTAGCAATGGAAATACATGTCTCCAGTGATTGCGGGCATACGTGTTTGAACAAAAGGAACAACTAAATCGTTTTTCTCAAAGTTCATCCACTCATAGGCCTATCAGTACATGTGTAACAGCTTAAACATTACGAAACTTCGATTAAATAAACCTCACGTAATTCGACACTCATAGATCTCCATACAAAAAAGGGCTTAGCTCACAGGACAGATTTTAGGGTGGAGTAAATTCTCTTTCTTCGCCTCTTCCTCTCTGATTTGGTTCATTACGAAATTCTAGTGGCCATGACTGAATTCAAACCTGATGTGGTTTTATGTGTGTTTGCAGGTAGGAAGAGTTAGCCAATCTTTTTTTTTAGCTTCAGCTAACCATGGAACCATGTGACCATGTAAAAATTGGTTTAACGTTGGATAGCCTATCTCTGGGGATAGTTAGGGACCGTCAATAAATTACACAATATTAATGGGACAATATTTTCATGTTGCACACATTTTTGTTGTCTCATTAAATGCGCGCAATATTTGTATATCAATTTCTACAATTTATAGTTGCTTTGAGGTTTTTAAGCTCATTGAAATGTGGAGCTTTTGACCTTTTTAAATATTGTCCAGTGACCATTGTGTAATTTACTGATGGTCCCTAATTAGCCCCATAGTGATATCGAATGTCAAACCAAATTGACCATGGGCATTATAATTGATGGTGCAGCCAGCTGTGGGCATGTGGGCAGGATTAAAATTACCCCAACCCATAGAAAATTGTTATGGTACCCTTCATTCTGTGACATACCATTTTTTCTAGCATCTCCAGATCTCAGTTTTGGATGAGATTGACTTTATGACCAGAATTATCCTGTTTTACACTTTGTAGTCAATAAATGTTTCTGACTAATAAATGTTTCTGACTCATATTGTCAAAATAAGAGGTTGATTTCTAGGGGCAGTCACTCTTTAAAAATGTTTTAAAGCTAATTTCCTGCAATTCTACACATTTTGCCATGACTTATGCCATGTTAATATGATGTCTGAGTGAGAATGACTAACACAATCAATGGGGGCCCCCTGGAGGTCAGGGCCCTGGGCAAGTGCCCAACATGCTCGGTAAGTATTCGGCCATAATTACTACAAGTTTAGATAACTGGCTAAACTAACTACCAATCTAAAAATTATTAGCTGACACAGCTAATTGAGTGACTGTCAGTGACTAACATAAGAAAAAAAACTGCCAAATGATACATAACCAAATATCAAAATTGCATCTAGTGTATTCTACTATTCTTACTCTCAATAGTAAGTTGAGACCCCAGCACTGAAGATCAGTGGTAAGGTCAGGAGGAGGTGGGTCAAATCAGCCCTGTAAAGCAAATGGTCTACTCTGGTGGCCATGACTTCACCCACATAATTGAATGGAACATTCATTTGGACTGTATCTCCATGTAGCATTATACTGTATCTCCATGGCTTCATCGGGAGCACTTTCAGGTTACAGTAGCAATGTAAGGCAGGGGTTTTGACATAGGCATCACACCATTCAGGACCATAGGCTAGGGCAGTGGTCAGGGCTTGACAATGAAGCACTGGTCACGGTACCACTCAGCCGTAGGTCAGGGGGAAGGCACTTCATGTTTATGATTTAACCGACCTGGAAGACCAGGTGTGTTAAATTTAGGCAATCGATGAACTGATCAAATCAAAATAAAATAACATTTGTCACATGCTTCGTAAACAACAGGTGTAGACTAACAGTGACATGTTTACGGGCCTCTTCCCAATAATGCAGAGAAAAAGAGAAATAATAACACAAGGAATAAATACACAATGAGTAATGATAACTTGGCTATGTACACGTTGGTCAGGTGTGGTGCCTAGTTGGAACAAAATCCTGCAGTACCTGCAATACTCCAGGAACAGGGTTGCCTATCCATGCTGTAGGTGGTCAATGACGGTAAAACAAGTGGCAACTGACACCACTGTGTTGTATCTATAGAGAACCTATAATTCCCTTCAACTCAATTTGCTCTATTTCATTTTGTCATTGTATCATTCTCATTTGACTGATTCAAGTCAGTGTCTTCATTTAATTGCATCACATCCGGCCGTGATTGGGATAGGGCGGCGCACAATTGGCCCAGCGTTGTCTGGGTTTGGTCTGGGTAGGCCGTCATTGTAAATTAGAATTTGTTCTTAACTGACTTGCCTAGCTAAATAAAGGTTAAATAAATAGGCCTAATCCCGTTGTCTTTGTTTAAGATGTGTGGGGAAGAATTAAATAAATCATCTAATTATGATTAAATGTATGGTTTACTGTACAAAAAATGTGTACACAAAAAATATGATGTAATTTACTGACATTTGGATGCCGTGTGAGGCAAGTAGACAGAACAAGTCAAACCAGTTGTGACCTCCCAACATTTGGGAAACACTGCAGTTTGAGGAACATTGGAAAAGGATGCCCTCTGCTGTCTATAATAATGCTAAAATAAAATAGTTTTAATAGGGATTCTGTCTCTCTTTTTCTGTTTCTCTCTCACTAAAATACCAACATCAAGGTCACATGTTATTGAATAAGACAAAAAATTAGACAGCATAATTTCTATTTACAAACTGTAATAACACTTTCTCAAAAGCCTTACTAAGAAAACAACAATAACGACTTTAAACAATGGCATCAGACTCCTACAATGTTATGGACTGTCTTGATTATTTTTTATTTGTACACATTCTGGACACATTTTACGATCTAGACAAATGCAACACTATTTTTTCCTAAACCGAGTGAAAGAGCTCCAACTCTATATTCAGTTGTGCTGCTCTGTGGCTGACCCTGTGCCTCTCAATGTGTGTTCTATTCTATTCAGATACATGAGTAGTTACATGAACGCATGGTTATCTGTTCTACCTTTTGATGATGGGGTAGACAGACACTAGACAGGGACAGGGTGAGCAGGGTGGGATGGGTTAGAGGAGAGGAGAGGGTGTCTGGGTTCACTACGGAAGACAGTCTTGGGACAGACAGACCCTAGGCTGCAGGGCCTGAGGGGTGACAGTGTTACTGACAAGGTCCTGGTGTCACATGATGCCAGGATGGGGTAAACAAGGTCAAACAAAGTCAGGTTACAGGTGTCTGTCTGTCTGTCTGTCTCTCTGTCTCCCCCAGACTGGCAGACTGACTGGAACCAGGAAGGTGACTTGTGTCATTTCCAAAAGAAAGTAGAAAATAAAATAAGGAAGGTGCCTGTGCAGTGGTGGAAAAAGTACCCAATTGTCATACTTGAGTAAAAGAAAAGATACCTTAATAGAAAATGACTCAAGTAAAAGTGAAAGTCACCCAGTAAAATCTTACTTGAGTAAAAGTCTAAAAGTATTTGGTTTTAAATATAGTTAAGTATCAAAGTAAGCGTAATTGCTAAAATATACTTAAGATTGAAAAGTAAAAGTATAAATCCTTTCAAATTCCTTATATTAAGCAAACCAGACGGCACCATTTGCTTGTTTTTTGAAAAATGTACGGATAGCCAGGGGCACGCTCAAACACTCAGACATAATTTACTAATGAAGCATGTGTTTAGTGAGTCCGTGTAACGCTCGTCGTTAGAAGGAGAAGTGGACCAAAGCGCAGCGTGGTAAGTGTTCATGATAATTTATTACAAGAAACACTCAAACATGAATAACCAAAAAACAACAAAACGAAAGCGAACAGTTCCGTCAGACACAGACACTGAACAGAAAATAACCTCCCACAAACACAGGTGGAAAACAGGCTGCCTAAGTATGATTCCCAATCAGAGACAACAATAGACAGCTGCCTCTGATTGGGAACCACACTCGGCCCAAAAACAAAGAAACAGACAACATAGACTTCCCCACCCGTGTCACACCCTGACCTAACCAAACATAGAGAATAATAAGGATCTCTACGGTCAGGGCGTGACAGTACCCCCCCCCCCCCCAAAGGTGCGGACTCCGGCCGCAAACCTGAACCTATAGGGGAGGGTCCAGGTGGGCATCTCCTCTTGGTGGAGGCTCCGGTGTGGGATGCAGATCCCCCACCGCTTGGGGCTCCCCCCACTTTCGTGGAACCGGACCGTAGATTGTCGCCGGAGGCTCCGGACCGGGGACCGTCGCCGGAGGCTCCTGACCGGGGACCTTCGCCGGAGGCTCCGGACCGGGGACCGTCGCCGGAGGCTCCTGACCGGGGACCGTCGCCGGAGGCTCCTGACCGGGGACCGTCGCCGCAGGCTCCTGACCGGGGACCGTCGCCGCAGGCTCCTGCCCGGGGACCGTCGCCGCAGGCTTCTGACCGGGGACCGTCGCCGCAGGCTCCTGACCGGGGACCGTCGCCGCAGGCTCCGCGCCATGGATCGTCGCCGCAGGCTCCGCGCCATGGATCGCCGCCGGAGGCGTCGCGCCATGGATCATCTCTACAGGCTCCGGGCCATGGATCATCACTGAAGGCTTCGTGCCATGGATCATCACTGGAGGCTTCGTATGTGGAGCCGGAACAGGTCTCACCGGACTGGGGAGACGCACTGGAGGCCGGGTGCGTGGAGCAGGCACAGGGCGTACCAGGCTGGAGAGACGCTCTGGAGACCGGGTGCGCGGAGCTGGCACAGGATATACTGGGCCGTAGAGGCACACTGGAGGTCTGGAGCGTAGGGCTGGCACAACCCGTCCTGGCTGGATGCTCACTTTAGCCCGGCAAGTGCGGGGCGCTGGCACAGGACGAACTGGGCTGTGAAGGTGCACTGGCGACACAGTGCGTAGAGCTGGCGCAGGATATCCTGGACCGAGGAGGCGTACTGGAGACCAGGAGCGCTGAGCCGGCACAATCCGTCCTGGCTGAATGCCCACTCTAGCACGGCAAATGCGGGGCGTAGGCACAGAGCGCACCGGGCTATGAATGCACACTGGAGATACAGTGTGCATCACCGCATAACACGGTGCCTGACTGGTCACACGCTCCCCACGGTAAGCACGGGGAGTTGGCTCAGGTCTCAACCCTGACTCCGCCAATCTCCCCGTGTGCCCCCCCAAATAATTTTTGGGAGCTGCCTCTCAGGCTTCCGTCGTTGCCGTGACTCCCGATCTCGTCGCCGTTCCTCCCTCGCTGCTTCCACCTGTTCCCATGGGAGGCGATCCCATCCGGCCTGGATCTCCTCCCACGTCCAGGATCCTTTGCCGTCCAGGATGTCCTCCCATGTCCAACTATCCTGGCCACTCCGCTTGGTCCGTTTTTGGTGGGAGGTTCTGTCACGCATGTGTGTAGAAACGGACCAAAGCGCAGCGTGGTAAGTGTTCATGATAATTTATTACAAGAAACACTCAAACAAGAATAACCAAAAAACAAAACGAAAGCGAACAGTTCCGTCAGGCACAGACACTAAACAGAAAACAACCTCCCACAAACACAGGTGGAAAACAGGCTGCCTAAGTATGATTCCCAATCAGAGACAACGATAGACTGCTGCCTCTGATTGGGATCCACACTCGCCCAAAAACAAAGAAACAGACAACATAGACTTCCCCACCCATGTCACACCCTGACCTAACCAAACATAGAGAATAATAAGGATCTCTACGGTCAGGGCGTGACAGTCCGCCAGATCAGAGGCTGTAGGGATGACCAGGGATGTTCTCTTGATAATTGTGTGAATTAGACCATTTTCCTGTCCCGCTAAGCATTCAAAATGTAACGAGTACTTTTGGGTGTCAGGGAAGATGTATGGAGTAAAAAGTACATCATTTTCTTTAGGAATGTAGTGAAGTAAAAGTTGTCAAAAATATAAATAGTAAAGTACAGATACCTGTGAGGACAGACGCTGGGAGACAAGAAGCAAGTACAGGAAGTGAACATTTAAAGAATAACGGACATGAAACTAAACAAGGACAGCGTCTGGACAAGGGAAACAATACGACAATATGCTGACACAGGGAACAGAGTGAGGAGCAGACAGGTAGAGTGAGTCCAATATTGCACAGCTGCGCGTAATGATGGTGACAGGTGTGCGTAACGAAGGGCAGCCTGGCGCCCTCGAGCGCCAGAGAGGGGAGTGGGATCAGGCGTGACAATACAAAAAAAAACTACTTAAGTAGTACTTTCAAGTATTTTTACTTAAGTACTTTACACCACTGCCTAAGTGCAGAGAGCAATGTGTATAGGGAGGGAGAGATGGAGAAAGGGGTGGTGTTGAGGCACAGAGGGGAAAGAAGAGGATTGAGGTGAACAAAGAGATGGAAGATTTATACAGGCAGTAGTATGGGAAGGGAATATTTTGAAGTAACAGTTGAAGAGAGTATAGAGAGAGAGTAGGAAGAAAATATAATTATATTACATTGGTAAATTAGTCAATTTAATAATCTGATGTTATTGGAGGAGGTGTGAGCAGAGAGTTAATGTTAATAAATGAGGTACACTGGAACTGATAACATACAAATAAATCCATGGTCGACCAATAACACAATGGAATTTAGTATGTTGAGCACAACCAATCCAATAAGAGACTAATTGGAAATCCTGGAGACAACAGGAGTGTGTTGACATTGAGACATATTGATCAATATGTCAAAGTACTCTATGCCTGAGGCAATTTTGGAGTAAAAACAGAGAGGGATTACCATAGAGAGAACGATAGAGAAAGAGGGAGAGAGTGGGGAGGGGTTGCACTGTAGTCTTCCCTTAGGCGCAGCGTCACACCCCCGGCAAGGCTATCTGTCTGATCTGGTTTGCTATAGGCTTTTTATTGATCACAAGCTGGGTGAGGGTAAGGAGGAGTTGTTTGATTAGATGCCCCTGGTGGTGCTGTCTATCTGTGTGTCTGTGGCCCGTGGTCGGTCAGTCTGTTGACTAGTAATACCGTTACATCCTGGGGCCAGTTCCAGTCCAGTTCCCAGTCCAGCCCAGTTAACACCAGACAGTGCCAAAACACCCTGGACCGATCCCAGTGATTCCAGTCTAATGCTTAGCATTCGGTCTAACGGTAGAAAATGTTTATTCACTCAGCAGTCTCAGCACTGTTAGCCGCACATACAGTACAGTAGAACAGATGTTTCTGTTTGTTCAAAGTCCCACACAATCCAATCAATGCACCAATTAATGATATAGCAACACTAACTATAGGTTGAAAACAAATACCAAACTATGTGTTAATGGCAAACACTTAATATGTGTTATTTGTGTTTTAGCTATACAATAAAATACACAGTGAAAGTAATTTCAGCCGAATTCAGGTAAATCCAAAATGATAGTGGATCAATCCTTGCAATATCCCAATGCTATCGTACAGTCCGTTTGAAAACCATAATAGAAAATAAATAATAACACTCTCTGATCCTGTTGAGGTGTAAGTCAATCCACAAGGTCAAATAAAGCAATCCTTGATCAAAAGGTAATGCTCCTGCCATAGGTAATGCCCCACGCAGTGTGCTGGGGACAGGCTGTAGTGGTGGTGGTGGTGTGTGTGTGTGTGTGTGTGTGTGTGTGTGTGTGTGTGGAGGTGCGCGCGTGTGTGGGGATGCGCTTATGTGTGTGCATGCACCCATGTGTGCGTGTGTGTATGTGTGTGTGCCTGCTTTGAGGACAAGACTGTCAGATGCTGGAGTGTGGTGTACGCACCTGGGGCCCATTAGGCTCCCTCTCAACAACAGGCCTGCTGGGCGGCTTGCGGTAAGTGAGCCGGCGACGGAAGTGTCCGCTGAGCAGGATGTAGATGAAAGGGTTAATGCTGCTGGCGGCGTAGCTGAGGCACACTGACAGGTAGTAGCAGGTGTAGTAGGCCAGCGTGGGCCGCCGCAGTGTTAAGTTGACCAGCTGGAGCATGTGGTAGGGCCCTACGCTCACCAGGAAAACCGCCACAAGGACCAGAACCATCTTGGTGAGGCGGATGGCTCGCTCCCGGGACTGGTTGTTAGCACTGAAGCTGAGGAGGGGAGAGGAACCAGGGCTTAGTGACAATAATGTCCAGCATAGAAGCATAAATCAAGAAGTCCCTCCTGCATCAGATAAGTCATCCCCATATTTTTTTCTATAATTTTGGTTTACTGAGTGGATAACCTTGTCCTCAGGCTCAATTTCTACCCACAGAGAGAGAGACGGCTAATGACTAGATTACTGAGGGGAGGTCATGGCACTTTTAGTTTTCTACCGCATAGAACTGTTTTAATGTAATTTATTTTTTAGAACACCGACCAAAACCTGTAATTTCATACCTGTGGGCATCTCTATTTCTAATGCCTCACATTTACTGTATCTGGTACCTCTGTGTCTATATGTAACTATCAGCCTCTGCCATGGTTGATAACCACGACTACGTTTCTGCCACTAGAGATAATGGCCACGCTCTCTGCCACTAGAGATACCATAGGCTCTCGCCCTGCCCAGGGTATGACGTTATTCAGCCAAGCTCTATGCACGCCCATGTGTGCCCACTGGGCAGCTGCCAGCGGGCTTGACTCACCGCCGTTCCCTTTTGTTCTTCAGGTACATCCTCCAGGTATAGCACAGGATCAGCATGTAACAGGTGATGATAAGGGGCAGGGGCAGAAAGAAAGACATGATGGTCTGATATAGGGTGTACCTGGGGAGAGATATGAGAGAGAGAGAGAACATGTGTGTCAGCTTGCAGTAGCTAGTACCATCCCACTGGGAAAAAACTAGTTGTATCAACGTTGTTTCCATATCATTTCAATCCAAAAATGTGATGAAGGTTGAATCAACCTGGAAAACTAATTGTATTTTCAGAAAGTAACGGCATTTCATCTTTTTTTCACCCATCTTTTAACCTAAATGGTTACAGTTTTCGTTGAATTCACGTTAACCAAACAACTCAACCAAATGTCAATCAAAACTAGACATAGAACTGATGTCTGTGCCCAGTGGGATGTCCCACTGTAATGAATACATTTGATCATTCAATAGAATGTAGTTACTATCTATGCCTAGTCACTTTAATAACTCTACCTACATGTACAGTTGAAGTCGGAAGTTTACATGCATTTAGGTTGGAATCATTAAAACTCGTTTTTCAACCACTCCACAAATTTCTTGTCAACAAACTATAGTTTTGGCAAGTCGGATTGGACATCTACTTTCTGCATGACACAAGTAATTTGTCCAACAATTGTTTACAGACAGATTATTTCACTTATAATTCGCTGTATCACAATTCCTGTGGGTCAGAAGTTTACATACATTAAGTTGACTGTGCCTGAAATAAATAATTCTCTCTACTATTATTCTGACATTTCACATTCTTAAAATAAAGTGGTGATCCTAACTGACCTAAAACAGGGCATTCTTACTAGGAAATAAATGTCAGGAATTGTGAAAAACTGAGTTTAAATGTATTTGGCATTTAAAAAAATAAAATAAACAATTCTTCACATTTTCAAACAGTACATTAATATTTTCCAATGGGGCTATAGCTTTGGGTGAGGTTGTTTTCTCTCCAGAGTAGCCTCGTTTCACTGCCAAAAATACAAATGAAACCATTTACCGTAAATTCCGGACTATAAGCCGCAACCTTTTTCCCAGGCTTTGAACCTCGCGGCTTAAACAATGACGCGGCTAATATATGGATTTTTCCCACTTTCAATTTTTTTTTCTTCCAAAAAACACATTCTGTGACGTGCTCAGTTTTTTGGCGGCATGAAGCTTTCATTAGACCAATGAAATTGCCGAACGGGTTAAGGTCAAACAACTTTTTTGTTTACAGTTTAGATTAAATCGAGCGCTCTCAAACTTCCCATCATTCTGATTACGGTAGTCATTTTGTCACCCTCATCATGGCAAAGACACGGAGAAATGCATATGATGCAGCTTTCAAGTTGAAGGCGATTGATCTGGCTGTTGGAAAAGGAAATAGAGCTGCTGCACGGGAGCTTGGTCTTAATAAGTCGATGATAAGACGTTAGGAAACAGCAGCGTGAGGATTTGACTCAACTAAATCTTACTGCTAATTTTTTATTTTTTGTTACAAGCCGTGTTTCGTTAAAGCCTATTAATTTTTGTTACAAGCCGTGTTTCGTTAAAGCCTGTGTAAAGTTAATTTGTTTCAATGTAGGTACCTGCGGCTTATAGACATGTGCGGCTTATTTATGTTCAAAATAATACTTTAAAAAAAATTCAGTGGGTGCGGCTTATATTCAGGTGCGCTTAATAGTCCGGAAATTACGGTAGTGTTCAGCGAAATAACAACACAATGTCAAATACAGGTAGCCTAGTCAAATAATTCACGTCCGATCACATTAACCATTATTCTCTTGCGGGAAACCTTCACTCTTGCGCAGTCATTTAGAAATGAAACATAACAATTTGAAAAATAAGCCACTGGAGTTTTTTGAACGAGAATAACGATGACTTTCGAGTAGTAAGACATGTATAAAAGCAACAGATACCATTAATAAGAAGGGGCAAGAAGCGTCTTATATGGTGAGCTACCGAGGGGCTAGGACAGGCAAGCCCCATACTATTGTGGAGGACTTAATTCTTCCTGCTGCTGTGGATATGGCTAGGACAATTCTGGGAGAAAAGGCCAAAAAACTATACAGACAATGTCTTCATCAAACAACACTGTTTCACAACGCATCAGTGACATGGCAGGAGATGTTTTGAAACAATTACTGCTTCGCATACAAGCCAGTGAATTATTAGGGCCTGGCACAGCTCCTGGTACATGTCCGTTACGTTTATGGGGGGGTCAATTAAGGAAGACATTCTGCAAACCACTGGAAACAAGGACAACATGAGAGGATATTTTTAAAGTACTGGACAGCTTTGTGACATCAGATGGACTTTGGTGGTCAAGATGTGTTGTTATCTGTACTGATGACGCAAAAGCAATGACAGGGACACAGTGGAGTGGTAAGGTGCGTGCAAGCAGTTGCTCCCGATGCCACTTGGGTACACTGCAGCATCCACCGAGAGGCTGCAAATGAACTCAAGCTAACGGACAATGTCAAATGTGATGTAGCGAAGCAGCTGAGTGAGCTGGGTGCACAATTACGCAGGTACTTTCCTGAAACGGACGACACAAAGAACTGGATTTGTTATCCCTTTCATGCCCTGCCTCCAGTCCACTTACCGATATCTGAACAAGAGAGCCTCATCAAAATTGCAACAAGCAGTTCTGTGAAAATTACATTTTATCAGAAGCCACTGCCAGATTTCTGAACAGGGCAGCGCTCAGAGTTTCAAGCACACCCTTCTCATTAACCTGTGGTGAGTTATTCACCATTTTTGATGGACAAATAAAGTTTTATATGTAAGATGGCTAAATAAAGAGAGAAATTATTGATTATTATTATATTATTATTTGTGCCCTGGTCCTATAAGAGAGCTTTGTCACTTCCCACGAGCCGGGTTCTGTGTGTGGCAGGCTTACAATGACGGCAAAAAACAACATTTGAGAGTGCGCTGACCCTGGTGCTAGAGGGGGTATACAGCTGGAGGTTGGATGTTTGAAGGGGTATGGGACTATAAAAGGTTTGGGACCCACTGGAGTAGAGCATCATGATATAGAGACCAGCATGACTCATCTGACCTCTGACCCCACCAGACAAATATACATTGACACCAAGTTCTATTAACATCATATTTCGTATTTCTTTTAACATTGAACATTTATTTCAAGCGCAAACCAACAACATGATTTCATGGACTGGTTTACCCCATGTTGAAATCATGTTAGTCAACTCAATTAAATATCCACCCAAATTCAATGTTGATTTGATGTTATGTCAGGGTTGTGACCTTACCAGAGCACCTCTTTGGGAGTGACCAGGTTCATGGAGCAGCTCTCCAGTCCGTCAGGGAAGCGAATCACTTTGGAGTGGACCCAGGCGGGAAGGACCATGACAAATGACACCACCCACACAAACAGGTTGATCCAGATTGTCTTAGAGCGGGTTCGGAGGGTCATCAGACGGAACGGGTGCACCACCGCCAGGTACCTATGAGACAGTTGATAGATCAATGTGAGGAACTGACCAATTAAACCGTTTTAACAAAACTATGGTTGTCTGTTAATGCGAAACATAACAATGAAAACGAATTAAAAAGCTAAAACGCTACATGTTAAATGCAAAAAGAGCACCAACAGGATGTGACATGGGTTGTTAGGGAAGTGACATGACAACAGGGATGTATTATCTGTAAGTGGGAGTAGATTACTATGCATTATACCACATTATCCTGTATCTTTTAAACATTCTTCTCACTCACACACAGACAAATGGCTCTCTGTGTTACCCATATAGTTAGAGATAACAGGATACAGGATCTAATGACTGGACCCAGGATTCAGACCTTCAAGGGTAGCAGAATGGGATTTAATTGCCTGCAAGTTTAGTTTAAATTAGTCCTCATTCATTTACATGTATATTAAGTGAGTAGGAATAGTGAATTTAGATCTGGTCCCGCGATAAATCTGCATCAGTACTTGAAACCAGGAAAACCAGTAAGTTTATCAATGCTGTCGTCAATGCTCTTGTCAATCGGACCAACCTCCAAAGTAATCTCTTAATTGCCTTAATAAGCAAGCTGTATTACACAATATTCAGATAACAAGAACAGCAGCAGTAGCAGCACAATACCATGGTCTTCACGTATGTCAGTGGTACATCATTCATAGAAACATGCTGATTTAATTATCTATAGGATGCAGCAGCTGTCCTCTGAATGTATGATTTCCTCTTCTAATTGTGTTATCAAAAGAGCCTAAATGTCAGTGACACTATATGCCACAAAACATACATCCCCATTAAATAATCTAATTTCTATCCTTGCAGACATAGACTGACAACACAACAATCTATAGTAGGGTTGGTTGTTTAGCAACGAAACCGGCGCGTGCACAACTGTGGGCAAAACAGACAAGGTTGGCTTTGGAATGTTGACAACATGTAAATTATATTTTGTCTCCATTGTTTATTGAAAACATAATACATTTGCACAATAAACACTTGTTGTCTCGCAAATACATTGTTAAAGTTGTTGGTTAGCTAGCTAGTGAATTTTAGCAATATTAGCATTGACATGAAATCAATCAAACACCTCAAAACAAGACAGTGTTAAGAACAAGATGAAACCACCGCAGCTGAAACGAGACACTTATGATTCCCCACATGGCAGTTACTTGTCATTGTTGCTAGCCATTTGGCCATCCAGAATCACAACGACCTACGGACTTCTGCCCCACTGAAGCGTGCACATTGGTTAGCTGACAACGTTACAAAAACAATCTATACAAAGTCAGGTATGTTACTATCTGTAATACAGTGCAGATGAGACTGTAGAGTGAGAGTGTGTAGAGATTGCGGGTGAGATGATTGAGTTTTCATCTTGTGCTGGCTTGGAACGAATGGAAAGGTAACTTTGATCATGAGCAGAACAGTTAGCTAGAAACGATTGTCAGTGGGTTCGGCATCAAACTGGCATATCTTTAATACCCAGGCGACACTGACATGGAGGCCGCTACGCAATCAATTATACAACTGAAGCCATGACACCATCTGCATATCACTAGAAACAGGGCATTCAGGGTTAAAGAAAACCCATAAATAATTCAACTTCCACAAATCTGTTAGTTGTTCTTAATCTGAGCCAGATATCACTTTTAAGAAGTTGAGGGAAATGGATTTTCCCAGCAAGTTATGCTACTGTAGCTCATCTGGCATTTTGTAGGCAATTTGGATAAGAGTGAATTTAACAAAACCAGAGTAAAACGTCTAGAAATGGCCTTGGATTGTATGGTAAATAAAGTTTAGAAAGTGTAACAGCAATTTGGAACACTAAAGGACATTATTGATTACGTACTTTAGTTTTCTATGGAAGTGTAAATAGGAATGCAATCACAGACATCATGGAATGTAGAGTGTATGGTGAATGCACAATGTTAACCTACACAACGTTCGTACCACAGGAACAATACTGTACTTAATGCACTACAGTGGAGTGTTAGCCTGGCTAATGGGTAAATCTATTTGAATTCAATCACTTTTTGACAGCACCCCTTTTGATTTGAACCAAACCTTCCATACATATTTGCCCGTTGTTGAAGTGCTCAGAAAGTGCCTTTTTCAACCTGAATGCAAAAACTTTCAAGAGATAAAGGTGCTGAAAGATACCCTATTTAGCATACCCCACCACGAGATATCCATGTCTTCATCTCTGGAAAAGATAAACGGTTGAGATTGATATCATTTAAAAGCTTAGAAAGAGGTTTGTCAAACAATTTTCTAATTAAAAAAATCACAGTGTTGTGCTAATTGTGTTGTTTTCACTATAAGCTGTTAGTTCATGTGCCTTTGCGACTGTGATATACAGTGGGGAGAACAAGTATTTGATACACTGCCGATTTTGCAGGTTTTCCTACTTACAAAGCATGTAGAGGTCTGTAATTTTTTATCATAGGTACACTTCAACTGTGAGAGACGGAATCTAAAACAAAAATCCAGAAAATCACATTGTATGATTTTTAAGTAATTAATTTGCATTTTATTGCATGACATAAGTATTTGATACATCAGAAAAGCAGAACGTAATATTTGGTACAGAAACCTTTGTTTGCAATTACAGAGATCATACGTTTCCTGTAGTTCTTGACCAGGTTTGCACACACTGCAGCAGGGATTTTGGTCCACTCCTCCATACAGACCTTTTCCAGATCCTTCAGGTTTCGGGGCTGTCGCTGGGCAATACGGACTTTCAGCTCCCTCCAAAGATTTTCTATTGGGTTCAGGTCTGGAGACTGGCTAGGCCACTCCAGGACCTTGAGATGCTTCTTACGGAGCCACTCCTTAGTTGCCCTGGCTGTGTGTTTCGGGTCGTTGTCATGCTGGAAGACCCAGCCACGACCCATCTTCAATGCTCTTACTGAGGGAAGGAGGTTGTTGGCCAAGATCTCGCGAGACATGGCCCCATCCATCTTCCCCTCAATACGGTGCAGTCGTCCTGTCCCCTTTGCAGAAAAGCATCCCCAAAGAATGATGTTTCCACCTCCATGCTTCACGGTTGGGATGGTGTTCTTGGGGTTGTACTCATCCTTCTTCTTCCTCCAAACACGGCGAGTGGAGTTTAGATCAAAAAGCTCTATTTTTGTCTCATCAGACCACGACCTTCTCCCATTCCTCCTCTGGATCATCCAGATGGTCATTGGCAAACTACAGACGGGCCTGGACATGCGCTAGCTTGAGCAGGGGGACCTTGCGTGTGCTGCAGGATTTTAATCCATGACGGCGTAGTGTGTTACTAATGGTTTTCTTTGAGACTGGGGTCCCAGCTCTCTTCAGGTCATTGACCAGGTCCTGCCGTGTAGTTCTGGGCCGATCCCTCACCTTCCTCATGATCATTGATGCCCCACGAGGTGAGATCTTGCATGGAGCCCCAGACCGAGGGTGATTGACCGTCATCTTGAACTTCTTCCATTTTCTAATAATTGCGCCAACAGTTGTTGCCTTCTCACCAAGCTGCTTGCCTATTGTCCTGTAGCCCATCCCAGCCTTGTGCAGGTCTATAATTGTATCCCTGATGTCCTTACACAGCTCTCTGGTCTTGGCCATTGTGGAGAGGTTGGAGTCTGTTTGATTGAGTGTGTGGACAGGTGTCTTTTATACAGGTAACGAGTTCAAACAGGTGCAGTTAATACAGGTAATGAGTGGAGAACAGGAGGGCTTCTTAAAGAAAAACTAACAGGTCTGTGAGAGCCGGAATTCTTACTGGTTGGTAGGTGATCAAATACTTATGTCATGCAATAAAATGCAAATTAATTACTTAAAAATCATTTTCTGGATTTTTGTTTTAGTTTTCGTCTCTCACAGTTGAAGTGTACCTATGATAAAAATTTACAGCCCTCTACATGCTTTGTAAGTAGGAAAATCGGCAAAATCGGCAGTGTATCAAATACTTGTTCTCCCCACTGTATAGGCCTAAGACCGAGACAATAAGAAGACACAGTGGCACATCTTTGTTTCATCACAAAACCAGAGAGCAACCTCTGTCCGGTGAAATCCACAAACCATATTGCATGTAGCAAACAGTTACATGACCTACAGCATGTTCAAGCAAGTTAATGTTTCCGATATTTTCGTACTCCTAAATAACTATTGATTTTGAACCACAGAGAGTTACATGACCTACAGCAAGTCTCAAAGAAAACAGGAGCTGCCTCCAAAGTTCCAGTACCATTTCAAACATTCTCTGATGAGTGGACTTCCACCATCTTTGTGGTACCATTTGAAAGTAGAAATGTCAACAACAAAAACATTTGCAGTGGTGGGTATTAATGTTTCATTGAACAAGCATGGGAAACAGTGTTTAAACCCTTTACAATGAAGATCTGTGAAGTTATTTGGATAGGGTCCTGAAAAAGGGACGTTTCTGTTTTTGCTGAGTTTAGCTATACTTATTTCACCACTTACCATAATGAGATACTAGTTTTGAATATACTTACCATAATATGTTTGTAAACTTACAATTAAGAAGTACCATGATAATTGAGTGTCCATATAGCTGTACCATGATATTTGCACTGTTAAGCATACTGTAGCTGCGACTAAGTAAACCAAAGTGTACGTATGTAACCACGGTTATGTGAGCTATATAGATCGCTCCAATATGTTGGTATCACTCTGCGGCAGAGGGATACCACCGAGGTGAGTATTTACAGATTCACTCCCGTGTACACATGTGTAACGGCTGGGATCCGCCCCTATATACAGACCCAATGGCCGCGACACATCGTCTATATCATTTTTGAGGCGCCTCTAGCACCGTAGAGGATTGGAGTGATCCATATTGCTCACATAACCGTGGTAACATACGTAACTATATTGGATCACTATATTGGATCACTCAAATATATTGGTACACACGTACCAGATTAGTCGGTGCTAGAGGGACCTGGCTAGCCAGCGGCGAAGTCCCAGCGCTGGACCGAGACGCAGGGGCCGTCAATGTGGAAAGGATTCCCGGCACAGTCCCCGGAAAGGGAGGCGATGGCCAGGACCACTGAAACAACTGCAGAGGAAGGTGCCACATTTACCCGATAGTACCTAGCAAAAGTGCAAGAGGAAGCCCAGCTGGCCCAGCAGCACAGATCTCAGCGAGGGGCACTCATCTCAGTAGAGCCCAGGATGCAGCCACACCTCGTGTTGAATATGCCACCACAGATCCCAGCACTGGCATGCCAGCCAGGTGGTATGCTGTCATAATCGTGTCCACGATCCAGTGAGAGAGCCTCTGCTTTGATAGCCCAGCCCCCAGGACTCTATCACCTTAGCAGACAAAGAGCTGGTCTGTTGTTCTCACTGACCGTGTCCGCTCCACATAGGCAGCCAGTGCCCTCACAGGGCACAGTATGCCAGAGGGAGGCCCAGACTACCCCGCCACTGCCGGGGGGTCGTAAGCATACAGGATAAAAGGGATGTTCACATGCCTGTCTGACAAAACCTTCGGGAGGAATGAAGGGTTGGGGCAGAGAGAGATACTCATCCCCCCGGGGTCCACCTGGTAGCACTCAGGACTTACCAAAACAGCATGGAGCTCCCCCACCCTCTTCAAGAAAGCCACCTTCACAGAGAGGTGTTTCAGGGAGGCAGACTCCAACGGTTCGAAAGGTGGCTTTTCCAAAGCTGTCAAGACCACATCCAGATCCCAGCTCGCCATTGAGCAGGTCCTAGCTGGACGCAGGCGACGAACCCCCTTCATAAACCTGGAGACCAAGGGATGGCGTCCCACTGGCCTGTCCATCCACCCCACATGGCAGGCAGATATAGCGGCCAAATACCCTCTCAGTGTAGAAGCCCTCATCAAAGCGAGACTGCAGGTATTGGAGGACATGCTGCACCACGCATGACTCTGGTACAACCTCAATACCAGTGCACCAAGAGCAGAACAACCGCCAGCACAACTGGTATGGTGCAGTTGTAGACGATGCCCTTGCGCTCTGCATGGTGTTCATTACACCCTCCTGTAGTCCTAACATGGATCATTGGTGCCATTCAGTGGCCACAGAGTTCCCTTGGCCTGAGACAGCAAGTCCGGTCTCAGGGGAAGTTGCCACGATGTCTCAGACAACAGGGACAGGAGAAGGCTGAACCAGTATGGGGCCACCAGAGGCAGACAATGCTCTGCCATCCTGGTCCTGTCCAGCACAGCCTGTATCAGGGGAAAAAAGAGGAATGTGTAAAGCTCCAGCCCTAGCCAATCGTGTGCCAGAGCATCCAAGCCCAGAAGCCCTGGTGGCTCCGACATGGAGTACCACTGGGGGCATTGTGAATTGTCCAGGGAGGCAACCAGGCCCAGCTGCGCACTCCCGAACTTGTCCCACAGGTGCTGCACAACCTGGGGATGTAGGCTCCAGTCCCAAGGTGGTGGACCCTCCCTGGAGAGCATATCACTGCCACACTCAGGATGTCAGGTACGTGCGCTGCGCGTAGAGACACTAGACAGCTTTGAGCCCAGAGAAGGAGCTCCTGTGCTATAAGATTGAGGCGGTGGGACCTCAGTCTACCCTGATGGTTGATGTAAGCCACCACTGTGGTGTTGCCCATTCTCACCAGGACATGTCTTCCTTTCAGGGCCAGCAGTACAGCTCAGAGCTCTAGAGTATTGATGTGCCTGCCGCTCCAAGGGGGTAACCAACAGCCGCTGGTCGACCTGCCCTTGGTCACAGCCCCCCAGGCAATCTGGGAGGCGTCTGTGCTGACCAGCTCCCGGCGGCACATCCTCAGCATCTCCACCCCACCTGAGAGAAGGGAGCGACAGTGCCACAACAATTCCCTGAGGCCCTGTGCTGTCACCCGCAGCTGGCGGTGATGGTGGCGCTTCGACTGCAGCCGGTGGGAGTTGAACCACCGTTGAAGAAGCCAGAGATGGAGCAGGCCCAGGGGAATCAGCAATGAGGCCGCCATCAGCAAGCTCAACAGCCGTTGGCAGGTCAGGGCGGATACCACCCGCCCCTGCTAAAAGTTGTCAAGGCAAGATAAGATTGCCTGAACCCTTCTGGTGGGCAGGCATGCTTTCATGAGGACTGAGTCCAGTTCCATGCCAATGAAGGCCACCCCCGGGTGGGCGACAGATGACTCTTCTTTTCGTTTACAGTAACGCCCAGCCCGCCAATGTGGGTCAGGAGCATGTCTCTGTCTGACAGGACCTGGGTCCTGGTCAGGGCACAAATCAGCCAATCGTCCAGGTAATTGAGGATCAACAATCCTCGGGATGTGAGAGGTGCCAGGACAGCATCCATGCACTTTGTGAAAGTGCGGGGTGCCATGGAGAGGCCGACGAGAAGAACCATGAATTCGTAAGCCGTCCCTTCGAAAGTGAATCGGAGGTACTGCCAATGAGCTGGGTGAACAGGAACATGGAAGTATGCATCCCTCAGGTCCAGCGCCACAAACCACTGGTCCCTGGACACGGCCTGCAACACACAGCTGGGAACAGCATGTGGAACCTCAGTACCTTCAAGTACCCATTGAGGTTGCGTAGGTCCAGAATCGGTCGAAACCCTCCGTCTCTTTCTGGAACAACAAAATAAGTGGAGTAGAACCTACCTAGTCGTTCTGATGTCTCGATCCTGCGTATGGCATCCTTGTCCAGGAGTGAGGAGATCTCCAGCCGCAGGGTTTTCTTCAGGGACGAGGCGATGGGGCAGGAGAGGGACCCCACTGTCGTTCGGGTGCAGGTGGGTGGCGACGGTCCGTCTGCCTTGGACCCGGGACCTGAGGAGGCGACATGAACCGTCTCAGGGTCTCCCAGTCCCAACAAACCTTATCGGTCTGCTCTAGAATGTTATCAACCTCTCGGCCAAACGTCAGATCTGGGGTGATTGGGTGAGTGGCAAATGTGCTCTGGAGTGAAGGTGGCAGACGAGATTGGGCCAGCCAGAGATGGCGCCGGGAGGTAACCACCTGCACCATGGCCCGTCCGTTGGCGCGGGCCACATCCCTCTGGAGCAGGGAAAGCAGGCGAGACACCTCCATTACTTCCCGGAGGATCTCTTATGTGCCCTCCTGCAGCCAGGAAAACAGAGTCTGCAGGTAGGCCTGCAGCAGCATGGCACCGTTTGTACGGTGGCCAAGAGAGCAGAGGTGTGGCTTTCAAGTATGTGGCTTTCAAGTCCGCATCAAAGTCTCTGGGGGGGTCCCGCCTTCAGTCGCGGGTTCTGCCCAGGCAGAGGCCCAGCCCTCCTGCAAAGCCTCGCGGAACTCAGCAGAGATGGGGACAGATGGAGAGCCATCACTGTCCACCAGTTGATATCCAGTGCAGTGGCTATCCAAGTGAATAGACTCCTCATAGCCTCTCGAGCCGCTGGGGGCGATGAAGCCCCGTTGGCGGCTTCTGATGGCCTGTCAGCATGGTAGCCCCGCTCACGGTGGCGAACAGTGCCAGCATCACCCCCCAGGAACAGCCTATCACTGGCCAACAGGGAACAGCTGTTGTCGCCATCGAAGCTATTAACCTCCTGACGCAGGGCATGCGCCCTCCGTTCAAGGTGATCCCAGCTCTGCCTGCTGTGGCTGCGGCCACGCTTCCTGGGAGGGGTACTGGGCCCAGTAGAATGACTAAGAGTTTGCTGCCGCACCACACCTGAGGGAGGGAGCTAGTCCCCAGCCTGAGCCCGAGTCTGGCCGACCCACTCGCGCATGGCCTCCAATCGCGCCAGGTGCAGGCGTTCTGAGAACACCACACAAAACAGGCATCCAGTAGGTCACTCCACCACCCTCTCCGCATGGCTCAAACCCAGGCAGTGCATACACAAGGTATGTGGATCATCGGTGGGATGCCACCATCACACCTGTCAAAGGGAAGCCATAAGCTCAGCCAAGCCAACAAGGCCACAGAGCAGGGGTCTGACGCCATGGGAGAGCTATGTCGTGACCCGCTTGGAGGAATAGGAACCCGGTGAGGGATAAACTACCCAGTACCTCTGCAAACACAGGGGAAGTCCCCTGTGGGAAAAACAGGCAAACAAAAAAAACAGCAACCAGGTAATGGATATGATTTATTTGTTTTACACCAACTGCAATATTACCTTCCAGTTTAAAACTTCATACGACACCGGATTGAGTTTGACAATAGCCAGTGAAAAATCAGAGCGCCAAATTCAAAGCCGCAAATCTAATAATTTCAATTTCTCAAACATACAGACTATTTTACACCATTTTATAGATACACTTCTCCTGAATCAAACCACGTTGTCCGATTTCAAAAAGGCTGTACAGCGAAAGCAAAACATTAGATTATGTTAGGAGAGTACATAGACACAAATAACCACACAGCCATTTTCCAAGCAACTAGATGCATCACAAATACCCAAAACACAGCTAAATGAAGGACTAACCTTTGACGATCTTCATCAGATGACACTCCTAGGACATCATGTTACACAATACATGCATTTTTTGTTCGATAAAGTTCATATTTATATCCAAAAACAGCATTTTACATTGGCGCGTGACGTTCAGAAAATATTTTCCCTCGAATACTGCCGGTGAATCAGCACAACAATTTACAAAAATACTCGTCATAAACGTTGATAAAATATTAAACTGTCATTCAAAGAAATATAGATGAACATCTCCTTTATGCAGCCGCTGTGACAGATTTCAAAAAAGCTTCAAGAGGAAAGCACACTTTGCAATAACCTGAGTACTGCGCTCAGAAAAATACACTAGGCAATACAGATACCCGCCATTTTGGAGTCATCTAAAATCATAAATAGCATTAGAAATATTCACTTACCTTTGATGATCTTCATCAGAAGGCACTTCCAGGCATCCCAGGTCCACAATAAATGTTGTTTTGTTCGATAAACTCCATAATTTATGTCCAAATAGCTCCTTGTTGTTAGCGCGTTCAGTTAGCTACTCCAAATGTAGGAAGTGCGTGGAAAATGTCACAACGAAAAGTAAAAACAGTTAAATTTATGTTCGTTCAAACATGTCAAACGTTGTGTAGCATCAATCTTTAGGGCCTTTTTCACTTAGAACTTCAATAATATTCCAACCGGACGATTCCATTGTCTTGAAAAACGTTTTGGAACACAGCTAACTCCTCACGTGAATGCGCACCAATGAACTGATGTCCTTCCCTGAGTCAACAAATTCCCCACCTTCTTGTTCGCTCTCTGTTCATCATAGAAGCCTCAAACAACTTTCTAAAGACTGTTGACATCTAGTGGAAGCCTTAGGAAGTGCAAAATGAATCCTTAGTCACTGTGTGTTCGATAGGCAATGACTTGGAAAGATTCCACGCATCAGATTTCCACTTTCTGGTAGGATTTCTCTCAGGTTTTTGCCTGCCATATGAGTTACGTTATACTCACAGACATCATTCAAACAGTTTTAGAAACTTCAGAGTGTTTTCTATCCAAATCTACTAATAATATGCATATCCTAGCTTCTGAGTTTGAGTAGGAGGCAGTTTAATATGGGCACGTATTTCATCCGAAAGTGACAATACTGCCCCCTATGCGATTGGTGTCGTAAGTTAAAATCCAAGCAGTAAAAACAGCACCATATGAAGTAACGCCCGTTAAGGAACCCCAAAGTTAATGTCTCAACATAGTTTCCCACGATACTCACACTCTGCAGGGGAAAGAACAAGAAAAAACCCTACAAGATAATTAACAGAGAACAGCATATTAAAGCAATTCACAACACACATAGAACAAGCCAGTCGGCAAGTTGTGTAAGGTAAATTACAGTTTGTGGCAAGAGCCACAATATATTAATGCACACGGAGTCGTAGTGAAATGCTAACGAAGCACAAGCACGACAAACCACGGGCGGAAGATACAGGTCAGATATATATTAAAACATCTTGCATATCTTAATTTATTCTCACAAAATAATATGTGTAATAATATAATCACTTCTACGAGGGATTGTTACCTATAAGGGGCTGGCAGTGGAAATTCTACATTATTGTCAACAGATGTGGGATGCAATCATTCACTCACCACACACCACCAAAACAAACACATCTGCCCCTCTCTCCCCTTCCACCCATAGATCAACCTACACCCCCCGTATCTTGCATTGTTTGCTATTGGATTAACTGGTAGGTAAAACAACTAAATTGAAAAGATATCATTATGTTGTGTTTTGGTGATTAAACCAATGTTCTCATTACATTTCACAATACACGTATATTTTGAATCAATGGTTGTGTGGTGAGAGATGCTTACAATCCAAATGAATGGCAGGCATCTTTGTGGTAGTATTTAAAAGTTACAATTTTAATACCATTTCAATGGTATACCAGCTAAATTGCAGTGGTCTGAAGGGATAGGTCCATTCTATGAATTCTATTTCTATGATTGAAATGACACCCACACTGTATTCAAGAGCATGTTTTGTCTCAACTGATGGCGGGCACAACACAAAAACCTCAGATGATATAAGGTAGGGTCTAAGCTACAACATATGCAAATATTAAACAAATCTGATTTTTTTGATCATCGACGTTAAAGCGGCAATCAACAGTAGAAACAATAACAAAGCGTTCACCCCACCCCTGTTTCAGTAAAAAGCTGAGGGTTTGGGGCTGGAGAAATGTAACCACTCTCAAATTCAAAGACAGAACTATGGATGCAAGGACTGACCATCCATTATATCAAAATACAGAAATACCGGCGGTATTCCTGAATTTTCAAAGTTAAATTTTGGGACTATATCAACAATGGACTAACAAAGCAAATACCAAAATATCGTTTTTTTGGGTGGAGTTTTCCTTTAAAAACCTTTCACACTTCAACTCCTGTGAAAGGAAATGTTAGGAACAATACTGTACTAAACTAACCATTGTTACTCTCCCTTCCGGGACGGATACAAGACCCTGCCCCACCCTCCCTTCAGCAAATCAGATCACGCCTACATCCTGCTCCTCCCCGGCTGTAGACGGAAACTGAAACTGAAAGCAGCCATGGTAAGGACTGTTCAAAGTTGGTCTGACCAATCGGAATCTATTCTTCAAGACTGTTTTGATCACATGGACAGGAACATGTTCTGGGTCACCTCTGGGAATAGTATCGACATATACACTGACTCGATTTATTAGGAAGTGTGTAGAGGTTGTTGTTCCTACTGTGATGATTAGAACTTATCCAAACCAAAAACCTGTGGATAGATGGTAGCATTCATGCAAAACTGAAAACGCAAACCACCACATTTCACTATAGCAAAGTGACTGGGAACATGGACGTGTACAAACAAACCAGCTACGATCTCCGTAAGGCAATCAGAGGCAAAACGACAGTACAGGGACAAAGACGCACATTGCAGACACGAGACGCACGTTGCAGGGACTCCAGACAATCATGGATTATAAATGGAAAGCCAGCACCTTCACTCTTGGACAAGCAAAACCCCTTCTTCGCCCATTGAGCCGCCACACGTGGGCACGGCGGGCGAAGATCACTGAGCCGCCGACATGGGCCGTCGCCGCTCACAAGGAGTGTGTGTTCCCGATCTCAGTGGCCGGCGTAAGACATTCAAGCGCGTTAACCCTTTGCAAGGTTGCTGGCCCAGACGGCATCCCAAGCCGCTTCCTCAGAACATGTGCAGACCAGCTGGATGGAGAGTTTATGGACATATTCGATCTCTCCCTATTCCAGTCTTATGTCCCACATTGCTTTAGAAAACTGGAAATAGTTTAGGGCATAAAATAAGGGGATAATAGACTGATCTTTTTTATATCTCTCAGACACTTCAGAACAAACTTCCATTAGATTTATTTGGGGACTATCTGTTGTCCCATGTAGTGAATCTGTTATTCAATGTGTTTCTATTGGCAAATAGCAGTAATGCCAAATTCATTGTTTCATCCAAGTCTTCAACTGGCAGCTTAATTAAATAATACCCACAAAACACCAGTTTCAACGTCAACAGTGAAGATGCGACTCTGGAATGCTGGCCTTCTAGACAGAGATGCAAAGAACAAGCCATATCTCAGACTGGCCTATAAAAAGAAAAGATTAAGATGGGCAAAAGAACACACACTACCGACAACTCTGCCTAGAAGGCCAGCATCCCGGAGTCGCCTCTTCAATGTTGACTATTTAATGAAGCTGCCAGTTGAGGACTTGTGAGGCATCTGTTTCTCAAACTAGACACTCTAATGTACTTGTCCTCTTGCTCAGTTGTGCACCGGGACCTCCCACTCCTCTTTCTATTCAGGTTGCGCTGTTCTGTGAAGGCAGGAGTACACAGCGTTGTACGAGATATTCAGTTACTTGGTAATTTCTCGCATGGAATAACGTTCAATTCTCAGAACAAGAATAGACTGACGAGTTTCAGAAGAAAGGTCTTTGTTTCTGATCATTTTGAGCCTGTAATCGAACCCACAAATGCTAATGCTCCAGATACTCAACTAGTCTAAAGAAGGCCAGTTTTATTGCTTCTTTAATCAGGACAACAGTTTTCAGCTGTGCTAACATAATTGCAAAATGGTTTTCTAATGATCAATTAGCCTTTTAAAATGACAAACTTGGATTAGCTAACACAACGTGCCATTGGAACACAGGAGTGATGGTTGCTGATAATGGGCCTCTGTACTCCTATTTAGATATTCCATAAAAAATCTGCTGTTTCCAGCTACAATAGTCATTTACAACATTAACAATGTCTACACTGTATTTCTGATCAATTTGATGTTATTTTAAATAAACAAAAGAATGTGCTTTTTCAAAAACAAGGACATTTCTAAGTGACCCCAAACGTTTGAATAGTAGTATATATATATATATATATATATATATATATATATATATATATGTGTGTGTACAGTTGTGGCCAAAAGTTGAGAATGACACAAATATTAATTTTCACATAGTCTGCCGCCTCAGTTTGTATGATGGCAATTTGCATATACTCCAGAAAGTTATGAAGAGTGATCAGATGAATTGCAATTAATTGCAAAGTCCCTCTTTGCCATGCAAATGAACTGAATCCCCCAAAAACATTTCCTCTGCATTTCAGCCCTGCCACAAAAGGACCAGCTGACATCATGTCAGTGATTCTCTCGTTAACACAGGTGTGAGTGTTGACGAGGACAAGGCTGGAGATCACTCTGTCATGCTGATTGAGTTCGAATAACAGACTGGAAGCTTCAAAAGGAGGGTGGTGCTTGGAATCATTGTTCTTCCTCTGTCAACCATGGTTACCTGCAAGGAAACACGTGCCCTCATCATTGCTTTGCACAAAAAGGGCTTCACAGGCAAGGATATTGCTGCCAGTAAGATTGCACCTAAATCAACCATTTATCAGATCATCAAGAACTTCAAGGAGAGCGGTTCAATTGTTGTGAAGAAGGCTTCAGGCCACCCAAGAAAGTCCAGCAAGCGCCAGGACCGTCTCCTAAAGTTGATTCAGCTGCGGGATCGGGGAACCACCAGTACAGAGCTTGCTCAGGAATGGCAGCAGGCAGGTGTGAGTGCCTCTGCACGCACAGTGAGGCGAAGCCTTTTGGAGGATGGCCTAGTGTCAAGAAGGGCAGCAAAGAAGCCACTTCTCTCCAGGAAAAACATCAGGGACAGACTGATATTCTGCAAAAGGTACATGGATTGGACTGCTTAGGACTGGGGTAAAGTCATTTTCTCTGATGAATCCCCTTTCCGATTGTTTGGGGCATCCGGAAAAAAGCTTGTCCGGAGAAGACAAGGTGAGCGCTACCATCAGTCCTGTGTCATGACAACAGTAAAGCATCCTGAGACCATTCATGTGTGGGGTTGCTTCTCAGCCAAGGGAGTGGACTCACTCACAATTTTGCCTAAGAACACAGCCACGAATAAAGAATGATACCAACACATCCTCTGAGAGCAACTTCTCCCAACCATCCAGGAACAGTTTGGTGACGAACAATGCCTTTTCCAGCATGATGGAGCACCTTGCCATAGGGCAAAAGTGATAACTAAGTGGCTCGGGGAACAAAACATCAATATTTTGGGTCCATGGCCAGGAAACTCCCCAGACCTTAATCCCATTGAGAACTTGCGGTCAATCCTCAAGAGGCGGGTGGACAAACAAAA
Source organism: Salmo trutta (assembly GCF_901001165.1). Taxonomy (NCBI): domain Eukaryota; kingdom Metazoa; phylum Chordata; class Actinopteri; order Salmoniformes; family Salmonidae; genus Salmo; species Salmo trutta. The sequence continues at coordinate 32,339,117 of NC_042993.1, read as the reverse complement.
ACCCACAAATTCTGACAAACTCCAAGCATTGATTATGCAAGAATGGGCTGCCATCAGTCAGGATGTGGCCCAGAAGTTAATTGACAGCATGCCAGGGCGGATTGCAGAGGTCTTGAAAAAGAAGGGGCAACACTGCAAATATTGACGCTCTGCATCAACTTCATGTAATTGTCAATAAAAGCCTTTGACACTTATGAAATGCTTGTAATTATACTTTAGTATTCCATTGTAGCATCTGACAAAAATATCTAAAGACACTGAGGCAGCAGACTTTGTGAAAATGTATATTTGTGTAATTCTCAACTTTTGGCCACAACTGCATATACAGTTGAAGTCGGAGGTTTACATACACCTTAGCCAAATACATTTAAACTCAGTTTTTCACAATTCCTGACATTTAATCCTAGTAAAAATTCCCTGTCTTAGGTCAGTTAGGATCACTACTTCATTTTAAGAATGTGAAATGTCAGAATAATTGTAGAGATAGAATTATTTCAGCTTTTATTTCTTTCATCACATTCCCAGTGGGTCAGAAGTTTACATACACTCAATTGATATTTGGTAGCATTGCCTTTAAATTGTTCAACTTGGGTCAAACGTTTTGGGTAGCCTTCCACAAGCTTCCCACAATAAGTTGGGGGAATTTTGGCCCATTCCTTCTGACTGAGCTGGTGTAACTGAGTCAGGTTTGTAAGCCTCCTTGCTCGCACATGCTTTTTCAGTTTTGCCCACATATTTTCTATAGGGTTGAGGTCAGGGCTTTGTGACGGCCACTCCAATACCTTGACTTTGTTGTCCTTAAGCCATTTTGCAGCAGCTTTGGAAGTATGCTTGGGGTCATTGTCCATTTGGAAGACCCATTTGCGACCTACCTTTAACTTCCTGACTGATGTCTTGAGATGTTGCTTCAAGATATCCACGTAATTTTCCTCCTCATGATGCCATGTATTTTGTGAAGTGCACCAGTCCCTCCTGCAGCAAAGCCACCCCCGTGCTTCACGGTTGGCATGGTGTTCCTCTGCTTGCAAGACTCCCCCTTTTCCTTCAAACATAACGATGGTCATTATGGCCAAACAGTTCTATTTTTGTTACATCAGACCAGAGGACATTTCTCCAAAAAGTACGATCTTTGTCCCCATGTGCAGTTGCAAACCGTAGTCTGGCTTTTTTATGGCGGTTTTGGAGCAGTGGCTTGGTTCTTGATGAGCGGCCTTTCAGGTTATGTCGATTTAGGACTCGTTTTACTGTGGATATATATACTTTTTTACCCATTTCCTCCAGCATCTTCACAAGGTCCTTTGCTGTTGTTCTGGGATTGATTTGCACTTTTTGCACCAAAGTATGTTCATCTCTAGGAGACAGAACGCATCTCCTTCCTGAGCGGTATGTCGGCTGCGTGGTCCCATGGTGTTTATTCTTGCGTACTATTGTTTGTACAGATGAACGTGGTACCTTCAGGCGTTTGGAAATTGCTCCCAAGGATCAACCAGACTTGTGGAGGTCTACAATTCTTTTGGGCTGATTTTTTCTGATTTCCCCATGATGTCAGTGCCTTTTTGCTTGAGTTTTGAAGGTAGGCCTTGAAATACATCCACAGGTACACCTCCAATTAACTCAAAGGATGTCGATTAGCCTATCAAAAGCTTCTAAAGCCATGACATCATTTTCTTGAATTTTCCAAGCTCTTTAAAGGCACAGTCAACTTAGTGTATGTAAACTTCTGACCCACTGGAATTCGGATAGAGTGAATTTTAAGTTAAATAATCTGTCTGTAAACAATTGTTGGAAAAATGTATTGTGTCATGCACAAAGTAGATGTCCTAACCGACTTGCCAAAACTATAGTTTGTTGACAAGAAATTTGTGGAGTGGTTGAAAAACAAGTTAATGACTCCAACCTAAGTGTATGTAAACTTCCGACTTCAACCGTATGTATGTATGTATGTATGTATGTATGTATGTATGTATGTATGTATGTATGTATGTATGTATGTATATATTTACAGGTAAATTGACTGAGAACACATTCTCATTTACGGTAACAACCTGGGGAAAACCTATAGGGGGGAGAGGGAATGAGCCAATTAGGAGCTGGAGATGATTAGGTGGCCATGATGGTATGAGGGTCAGATTGGAAATTTAGCCAGGACACCGGGGTTAACACCCGTACTCTTCCGATAATGCAGTGCTTCTCAATTATTTTCTGTTGCGCCCCCCCCCATGAAGAAGTAAACATTTCGCGCCCCCCAACTCTCCGCCGCGACTGTAAATAGTATAATTTGTCTATAAAATTGTTATAAGTACACCTCTGCGTAACATTGTATCCTTATTAACAGTAAAGAAAACAAAAAAACAAAAAAAGAAATATAGATCAACTTACAACAAAGAATAACTTTATTAACCTGTTTAGGATAGGGGGCAGTATTTTCACGTCCGGATAAAAAACGTACCCAATTTCATCTGGATATTACTCCTGCCCAGAAACTAGAATATGCATATAATTATTTGATTTGGATAGAAAACACCCTAAAGTTTCTAAAACTGTTTGAATGGTGTCTGTGAGTATAACAGAACTCATATGGCAGGCCAAAACCTGAGAAGATTCTATATGGGAAGTGCCCTGTCTGACCATTTCTTGGCCTTCTGTAGCCTCTTTATCGAAAATAGAGGATCTCTGCTGTAACGTGAAATTTTCTAAGGCTCCCATAGGCTCTCAGAAGGCGCCAGAACATTGAATGATAACTCTGCAGTCCCTGGCCGAAAAACAGTAGGGGTTTTGGAAAGTGGTCGTTCTGAGAACAATGACACTGGCGTGCGCGTGCATGTGACGACTCCATTTTCAACTTTCAGTGTTTGAACGGATACAACGTCTCCCGGTTGGAATATTATCGCTATTTTACGAGAAAAATCGCATAAAAATTGATTTTAAACAGCGTTTCACATGCTTCGAAGTACGGTAATGGAATATTTTGACATTTTTTGTCACGATACGCGCTAGCCATGATTGCCGGGCTATCTACTGTCATAGTTTTCTCCTTCGTCTGAAGATATTTCAAAATCACTGTACGACCAATACGCAGCGGGTTGCGTGCTCCACATCATATTTATTAAATGTGATGAACACGAAAAAACAAAATAAACACGAATGAAATAAAGTGACAGGCTAACAGGCTAATACTTACAAACGAACAGCAGTGTTAACTCAACCACCCACAAACCCAAGTGACAAACATACTCCTAATTATATGACTCCCAATCAGGAACAACGATAACCAGCTGTCCCTGATCGGGAGCCACACAGACCCACCTAGAAACACAACACCCAGAACACACATACACAGAAATACTCTGCCACGTCCTGACCAAAAACTACACAACAACACCCTCTGCTGGTCAGGACGTGACAGTACCCCCCCCCAGTAAAGGGTGCATACCCCGAATGCACCTAAAAAAAGAAACCACAAAGTCCCCCAAAACCACAACAAATAGAAATACCCCCCTAAACAACAAGGGAGGGAAGGGAGGGTGGCTGCCGTCAACGACGGCACTGTGCTACACCCCCCCTCTCCAACCCACCTATCCTGGAGGTGGCTCTGTTTCCGGCCTCCTGCCCTCCAGGTTGTAAGCAGACTCATTGGGGTCCGGGTCGTAGACAGACTCACTCCGTTGTGGCTCATGGGCAGACTCTTTCCATTCCAGGTCGTAGACATACTCCCTCCGGTTAACGCTATAGGCAGACTCATTGGGTTCTGGGTCATAGGCAGATTCTTTTAGTTCACAGTTAATTATATTTATTTCCGGGTCGCAGGCAGACTCACCCGGTTCCGGGTCGCAGGCAGACTCACCCGGTTCCGGGTCGCAGGCAGACTCACCCGGTTCCGGGTCGCAGGCAGACTCACCCGGTTCCGGGTCGCAGGCAGATTCCCTCGGTTCCGGGTCGCAGGCAGACTCCTTCGGTTCCGGGTCGCAGGCAGACTCCTTCGGTTCCGGGTCGCAGGCAGACTCATTGGGGTCCGGGTCGCAGGCAGACCCCTTCGGTTCCGGGTCGCAGGCAGACTCCCTCGGTTCCGGGTCGCAGGCAGACTCCCTCGGTTCCGGGTCGCAGGCAGACTCCCTCGGTTCCGGACTAGACACTGTTGCCGGATACTCTGGACTGCACACTGCTGCCGGATACTCTGGACTGCACACTGCTGCCGGATACTCTGGACTGCACACTGCTGCCGGATACTCTGGACTGCACACTGCTGCCGGATACTCTGGACTGCACACTGCTGCCGGATACTCTGGACTGCACACTGCTGCCGGATACTCTGGACTGCACACTGCTGCCGGATACTCTGGACTGCACACTGCTGCCGGATACTCTGGACTGCACACTGCTGCCGGATACTCTGGACTGCACACTGCTGCCGGATACTCTGGACTGCACACTGCTGCCGGATACTCTGGACTGCACACTGCTGCCGGATACTCTGGACTGCACACTGCTGCCGGATACTCTGGACTGCACACTGCTGCCGGATACTCTGGACTGCACACTGCTGCCGGATACTCTAGACTGCACACTGGTGCCGGATACTCTGGACTGCACACTGGTGCCGCATACTCTGGACTGCACACTGGTGCCGGATACTCTGGACTGCACACTGGTGCCGGATACTCTGGACTGCACACTGGTGCCGGATACTCTGGACTGCACACTGGTGCCGAGCTCTCGAGGCTGGGCTGACGCACTGGACGCCTGATGCGTGGGGCTGGTAGAGAAGGTACCAGGCTGGATACACGCACCCCAGGACTCGTGCGAGGAGCGGGAACAGGCTGAACAGGACTAGGCCGACTAATGGGAAGCTTGGTCCGGGTTGCTGGTACTGGTCGTGCCAGACTGGAGGTACTCACTTCCGGGATAGCACGAGAGGCGGGAACCGGACAGACTGGGCCATGGAGGCGCACAGGTGGCCATGACCGCACCGCCTGCACAACCCGTCCTGGCTGGATGGAACTAACAGCCCTGTACGAGCGGGTTGCTGGTACTGGTCGTGCCAGACTGGAGGTACTCACTTCCGGGATAGCACGAGAGGCGGGAACCGGACAGACTGGGCCATGGAGGCGCACAGGTGGCCATGACCGCACCGCCTGCACAACCCGTCCTGGCTGGATGGAACTAACAGCCCTGTACGAGCGGGTTGCTGGTGCAGGGCGAACTGGGCTGTGCAGGGAACTGATGGTTGCCGTGCATAGAGCGGGAGTAGGGTAGCCTGGTCCTAGGAGGCGTACCGGCGACCAGACGCGCTGCGCAGGCATCCTCCTACCAGGCTGGATGCCCACTCTAGCACGGCATCTGTGAGGGGCTGGAATGGCGCGCACCGGACTGTGCGTGCGTATGGGCGAGAGTGCGCACCTCAGCGAAACACGGCGCCCTCCACTCCATACGCTCCTCCATGTACTCACGGGTAGCTGGCTTATGGCTCTTCCTAGGCCTAGCCAAACTACCCGTGTGCCCCCCCCAAAACATTTCTTGGGTGTGCCTCTCCGGCTTCCTCGCCAGTCGTGTACCCCTGTAGCGTTCCCAGTCCTCACCAGCCTTTCGCCGTTCTTCCCTCTCTCTTTCCACCTGTACCCATGGAAGGCGATCCTTCCCAGCCTGGATCTCCTCCCAAGTGTATGAGCCTTTTCCCTCCAAGATCTCCTCCCAGGTCCATTTCTCACTATTGTCCATATCAAAGTCCATTTTCTCAGCGTTCCTCCTCTCCTTCTTCCGCTGCTTGGTCTTGTTTTGGTGGGTGGTTCTGTCATAGTTTTCTCCTTCGTCTGAAGATATTTCAAAATCACTGTACGACCAATACGCAGCGGGTTGCGTGCTCCACATCATATTTATTAAATGTGATGAACATGAAAAAACAAAATAAACACGAATTAAATAAAGTGACAGGCTAACAGGCTAATACTTACGAACAGCAGTGTTAAGTCAACCACCCACAAACCCGAGTGACAAACATACTCCTAATTATATGACTCCCAATCAGGAACAACGATAACCAGCTGTCCCTGAACGGGAGCCACACAGACCCACCTAGAAACACAACACCCAGAACACACATACACAGACATACTCTGCCACGTCCTGACCAAAAACAACACAAAAACACCCTCTGCTGGTCAGGACGTGACATCTACTCAGAATATTGCAAAATGTGCTTTCACCGAAAAGCTATTTTAAAATCGGACACCGCGATTGCATAAAGGAGTTCTGTATCTATAATTCTTAAAATAATTGTTATGTTTTTTGTGAATGTTTATTGTGAGTAATTTAGTAAATTCACCAGAAGTTTTCGGTGGGTATGCTAGTTCTGAACAAAACATGCTAATGTAAAAAGCTGTTTTTTGATATAAATATGAACTTGATTGAACAAAACATGCATGTATTGTATAACATAATGCCCTAGGAGTGTCATCTGATGAAGATCATCAAAGGTTAGTGCTGCATTTAGCTGTGGTTTTGGTTTTTGTGACATTATATGCTAGCTTGAAAAATGGGTGTCTGATTATTTCTGGCTGGGTACTCTCCTGACATAGTCTAATGTTTTGCTTTCGTTGTAAAGCCTTTTTGAAATCGGACAATGTGGTTAGATAAAGGAGAGTCTTGTCTTTAAAATGGTGTAAAATAGTAATATGTTTGAAAAATTGATGTTTTGGGATTTTTGAGGTGTTTGTAATTTGCGCCACGCTCTACCATTGGATATTGGTGAGGCGTTCCGCTAGCGGAACATCTAGATGTAAGAGGTTTTAAACTGTAATTTTTTTTTAGACCATTTGATACTGAAAAATTCAATTAAATATAATCAATAAATAATAATAAATTCAAATTGATCAGCAACATTAACTCAGGAGCACAATATATGAAACACTTTGAACTATAAAACAAAAATGAATAAAACAATTTGTGCTGATTTTTTTTTATCAAAATGAGGAAGTCAGGATTAATGGCTACAATGAGCACATTTTGCAGAGCACAGCTTTTCGAAGCGGGGTTTGAAGCATGATACTGCAACTCTCAGCTCCTGCTCAATGTTTAGCTGGGACCTGTACTTGGTCTTCAGTGCAGCAACAGCAGAGAAGCCAGTCTCACAAAGATAAGATGTTGCAAAAGGAAGAAGAATGCCCATGGCCTTACTGCCTCTCTACACTCAGCCAGAATTCACTCAGTGTCTGTGATGTGAACCTCAGTCTCAATGTGGAGTCAGACGTCATATCAATGAACTGATCCTCCTCTGCAGAGCTGAAACCAGTTGGAGCTGGTGCATTGAAAGGATCTCTCGCCCAGTCATATTGGGAACTGTTTTCAGGGAAGTACTTTTTAAAGAATTCCATCAGTGATGAAATATGCTCCTTAATATATGGAATCACTGAGGTGGCATCATAGTCAGTAGTGTCAACAAATTCATGCAGGTTCTCGAATGAATCAGTATTTCCTTCATCAAGTCGCCTGCCACACATTGCAAGCTTTCGAGTGAAAGAGCTGATCTTGTCTGTGACCTGAGGGAGGTGTTTATCTTTCCCTTGAAGCTGTAGATTTAGTTCATTTAGCTTTCCAAATATGTCACTCAGGTAGGCCAGTTTTGCCAGGAAGTTCTCATCACTACATTCTTCTGCGAGGTCATACTTGTGCTCCTGCTCCGAAAACATTCTTATCTGCTCTCTGAGCTCAAAAACTCGGGGCAAGACTTTTCCACGTGACAGCCACCTTGCTTCACTGTGAAACAGCACAGCTTGATGTTCAGCTCCCATCTCCTCACAGATAGCAGAGAAGACTCTTGTTTTTAGTGGTCTGGTCTTTATAAAATTGACTACACCTACAATGTCAGTCATAACCTCACTTAATTCAGAGGAAAGGTGCCTTGATGCCAGTGCTTCTCTGTGTATAACACAGTGTCTCCACTCAGCATTAGGTGAGGCCTTCTTGATGTGCCCGAAGTTCTTTTCTCATCCCTGCCATGGTCTGTGCACCATCACTGCAAACACCAATGCAGTTCTCCCACTTTAGCCCATTCTCAGTCAGGAAGCAGTCCAGCATTTGAATAGCTCTTCAGCTGTGGCTCTGTCTCTGACATATTTACAAAAAAGTAGATCCTCACACAGGGAGTTTGTCATGTCAAAACGTACATAAGCGATAAACAAACAGTCTTTGTTGCTGTTTGTTTGTTTGTTGCTTCATCGAACTGTAAGGCAAAACGTTTGTCTTTGAGTTTATCTACCAGCTGTTCTTTAAGATCGTTAGCTATGTCATTTATACGTCTGGCGACAGTGTCATTGGACAGAGGGATAGTTTTTATTTTTGCAGCACTTGCGTCATCCAGCATGACAGAGACCATGTCTAATTCTGCAGGCAGTATCAGCTCCTCTGCTATGGAGTGTTTTTTTTGTTGCACTGAGCAATTTGGTACGCCACCTTATATGATGCTAACAGTGCTCGCTGGTTTACTGAAGAAGCATTCACAAAGCGGGATGATTGTTGGCAATATTCGGCACGTTTTTGCTGAAAAAACTCAAGCGGCTTATCAGCGTGATTGGGGTGTAATGTCTTTAAGTGACGCCTTAATTTATTTGGCTTCATGCTGTCCGCTGCCAACATTTTTAGACACAGTAAACATACCGGTCTTTCCTCGTCTCCCACCGTAGTCACAGTGAAGCCAAGCGCTACATAGGCTTCGTCATATTTCCTCGTCTTAGCTTTCGGGAGACTTACGTTTGTCTCATTATCCCTGTCTCTCTCCGCCTTTCTTTTCATCCCTGTTAAATACTTTTCTATGGTGTCTCTTAAGGGTTTGTTATTTGCACTTCATATCTCCTGCTCTGTGCTCTTGTTCGGTGCAAAAAAAACCTACTCCATGCGGCAAAAAAAGCATGTTCCCCGGGGTCACACGCGCCCCCCCTGGCATCGCTCCGAGCCCCCCCAGGGGGGCGCGCCCCACTATTTGAGAAGGACTGCGATAATGCAATGGGATCTTTGGTGACCACAAAGAGTGTCAGGACACAGAAGACGGCACCCTTCATATCACCTTCACCAACACCTGAACCCACCACAGTTTGCATAACGCCCAAACAGATTCACGAATGACGCGATCACCATTGCACTGCCCAATCCCACCTGGACAAGAGGAATAAATCAATTCAAACTTTATTTGTCACGTGCGCCGAATACAACAGGTGTAGACCTTACAGTGAAATGCTTATCTATAGGCTATAACAGTGCAAAAAAGGTATTAGGCGAACAATAGGTAAGTAAAGAAATAAAAACAACAGTAAAAAGACAGTGAAAAATAACAGTAGCGAGGCTATATACAGTAGCGAGGCTATAACAGTAGCGAGGCTATATAGAGGCACCAGTTAGTCAGGCTGATTGAGGTAGTATGTACATGTAGATAGATGTGGTAAAATTGACTATGTATATATGATAAACAGAGAGTAGCAGTAGCGTAAAAGAGGGATTGCGGGGGGTGGGTGGCGGGACACAATGCAGATAGCCCGGTTAGCCAATGTGCGGGGCACTGGTTGGTCGGGCCAATTGAGGTAGTATGTACATGAATGTATAGTTAAAGTGACTATGCATATATGATAAACAGAGAGTAGCTGCAGTGTAAAAGAGGGTTTGGGGGGATATCTATGTGAGAATGCTCAGCCTTCAACACCATAGTGCCTTCCAAGATCATCACTAAGCACAGGACCCTGGGTCTGAACCCCTCCCTGTGCAACTGGGTCCTAAACTTCCTGACGGGCCGACCCCAGGTGGTGAAGGTAGGCAACAGCACCTACACCATGCTGACCCTCAACACGTGGGCCCCACAGGAGTGCATGCTCAGTCCCCTTCTGTACTCCCTGTTGACCCATGACTGCATGGCTATGCACGTCTCCAATTCAAATCATCAAGTTTGCAGACAACACAACAGTGGTAGGCCTGATTACCAACAACAATGAGACAGCCAAGAGGTAGGAGGTGAGAGCCCAGGCAGAGTAGTGCCAGGAAAATAACCTCTCAATCAATGTCAACAAAACGAAGGAGCTGATCGTGGACTACAGGAGACAACAGAGAACACGCCCCATCCACATTTGAAGTAGCTATCAACAAAGTTAGTGCTGGTAGGGTGTTAGTTTACAAAAGGCGGGGTGGGTGAGGATGGGGTGTGTGGTGCGGTACTGTGGGATTATTTAAGACAGCCTTTGAAGAGGTTTTCGGACTCTTCTGTCCTAGCTTCAGGGGGAAGCTAGTTCCACTATTGGGGTGCCATGACAAAGAAGAGCTTTGATTGGGCTGAGCGGGAGCTGCCCTCTTGTGTGGGTGGGAGTGCCAAAAGACCAGTGGTGGCAGAACGTGAGTTCTCGGGTTGGGGTGTAGGGTTTGAGCAGAGTCTGAAGGCAGGGAGGGGCAGTTCCTCTTTCTGCTCCGTAGGCAAGTACCATGGTCTTGTAGTGGATGTGAGCTTTGACGGGAAGCCAGTGGAGTGTGCGGAGGAGTGGGGTGACATGGGAGAACTTGGGAAGATTGAACAATAGGCGTGCTGCGGCATTCTGAATAAGTTGCCGGGGTTTGATGGCATGAGCGGAGATCCTAGCCAACAGCGAATTGCAGTAGTCCAGATGGGAGATAAAAAGGGCCTGTATTAGGACCTGCGCCACTAATCATGTGAGGAAGGATCGGATTCTACAGATGTTGTAGAGCATGAACCTGAAGGAGTGAGTCACTGCTTTGATGTTTGCAGAGAATGACAGAGTGCTATCCAGGGTCATACCAAGGTTCTTTGCCCTCCGGGAAGGGGTACACTGTGGAGTCAACCATGATGGAGAGGCCTTGGAGTGAGCAGGCCCTCCCCGGGAGGAAGAGCAGGTCTGTCTTGTCGAGGTTGAGGTGGTGGCCGACAACCTAGCTGAGATATCTTCCTGGCACGCAGAGATGTGTGTCGCTACCTGAGTGTCATCCGCAGAGCAATGATAGGAGAGACCCTGTGAGGATTTTTATTTAACCGTTATTTAACTAGGCAAGCCAGTTAAGAACAAATTCTTCTGTACAATGACAGCCTTTTATAATTGCAGAGGATATGACAGAGCCCAAGTGACTTGGTGTATAGAGAGAAGAGGACAGGGCCTAGAACCGTGCCCTGAAGGACACCAGTAGTAAGAGTACGTGATGCAGGCACAGATCTTCTCCACGTCACCTGGTAGGAGCAGCCTGCCAGGATACAATCCAAGAGTGTGCAACGCCTGAGATGGTGGAGAAGAGGAATATGTTTACATTTTATATTTTAGTCATTAAGCAAACGCTCTTATCCAGAGCGACTTACAGTAGTGAATGCATACATTTTCATTTGTACTGATCCTCCGTGAGAATCAAACCCACAACCCTGGCGTTGCAAGTGCCATGCTCTAACAACTGAGCCCCACGGGCCCATGGTTCACAGTGTCGAAGGCAGCGGATAGATCTAGGAGGATGAGAACAGAGGAGAGAGAGTCAGGATTGGCAGTGTTTGGATTGGATTGGCAGTCTCCGTGACACAGAAGAGCAGTCTCAGTTGAATGTCTTGACGCCTGACTGGATAGGGTAAAGAAGATTGTTCTGAGAGAGACAGTAAGAGGGTTGGTCAGAGAAAGCACGCTCAACTGTTTTGGAAAAAAAAGAAAGAAGGGATACCAGCCTATAATTTTTTCGTCAGAGGGGTCAAGTGTTTGTTTCTTGAGGAGGGGAGCGACTCTGGCCATTTTGGACCTCACTAGTCGCAAGATTTCATCTGGAGAGAGTAGAAAGACCTCAAGGCGTAGGGTAGTTATATGTGAGTGGGACCAGTGGACTCAATAGGCTGAATGAATAGGCTGATATATAAACTCAGCAAAGAAAGAAACATCCTCTCTGTCAACTACGTTTATTTTCAGCAAACTTAACATGTGTAAATATTTGAATGAACATAACAAGATTCAACAACTGAGACAAACTGAACAAGTTCCACAGACATGTGACTAACAGAAATGGAATAATGTGTCCCTGAACAAAGGGGGGGGGGGGTCAGTGTGACCACCAGCTGCATTAAGTACTGCAGTGCATTTCCTCCCCATGGACTGCACCAGATTTGCCAGTTCTTGCTGTGAGATATTACCCCACTCTTCCACCAAGGCACCTGCAAGTTCCCGGACATTTCTGGGGGGGGAATGGCCCTAGCCCCTCACCCTCCGATCCAACAGGTCCCAGAGGTGCTCAATGGGATTGAGATCCGGGCTCTTCGCTGGCCATGGCAGAAGACTGACATTCCTGTCTTGCAGAAAATCATGCACAGAACGAGCAGTATGGCTGGAAGCATTGTCATGCTGGAGGGTCATGTCAAGATGAGCCTGCAGGAAGGGTACCACATGAGGAAGGAGGATGTCTTCCCTGTAACGCACAGCGTTGAAATTGCCTGCAATGACAAAAAGCTCAGTCCGATGATGCTGTGACACACCGCCCCAGACCATGACGGACCCTCCACCTCCAAATCGATTCCACTCCAGAGTACAGGCCTCGGTGTAACGCTCATTCCTTCAACGATAAACGCGAATCCGACCATCACCTCTGTTGAGACCAAACCACGACTCGTCAGTGAAGAGCACTTTTTGCCAGTCCTGTCTGGTCCAGCAACGGTGGGTTTGTGCCCATAGGCGACGTTGTTGCCGGTGATGTCTGGTGAGGACCTGCCTTACAACAGTACTACAAGCCCTCAGTCCAGCCTCTCTCAGCCTATTGCGGACAGTCTGAGCACTGATGGAGGGATTGTGCGTTCCTGGTGTAACTCGGGCAGTTGTTGTTTCCATCCTGTACCTGTCCTGCAGGTGTGATGTTCGGATGTACCGATCCTGTGCAGGTGTTGTTACACGTGGTCTGCTACTGCGTGAATGATCAGCTGTCCATCCTGTCTCCCTGTAGTGCTGTCTTAGAGGTCTCACAGTCCGGACATTGCAATTTATTGCCCTGGCCACATCTGCAGTCCTCATGCCTCCTTGCAGCATGCCTAAGGCACGTTCACGCAGATGAGCAGGGACCCTGGGCATCTTTCTTTGGTGTTTTTCAGAGTCAGTAGAAAGGCCTCTTTAGTGTCCTAAGTTTCATATCTGTGACCTTAATTGCCGTCTGTAAGCTGTTAGTGTCTTAACGACCGTTCCACAGGTGCGTGTTCATTATTGTTTTTGGCTCATTGAACAAGCATGGGGAAACAGTGTTTAAACCCTTTACAATGAAGATCTGTGAAGTTATTCAGATTTTTACAAATTATCTTTGAAAGACAGGGTCCTGAAAAAGGGACGTTTCTTTTTTTGCTGAGTTTATTTATATTTTGGTCTCTGACATTGCTCGTTCTGATTTCTTAATTTCTTGTTTAGAATTTTATTTTATTTTTGGATATTTTATTGCTAGATATTACTGCATGGTTGAAACATAAGCATTTCACTGCACCTGCGATAACATCTGCAAATCTGTGTACGCGACCAATAAACTTTAATTTGAACTGACTTCACACCTGTTTCCACTACTGAGACACTTAACCTTCAACAGCTTGGCAAAGTCAACTCCCCAATTATGATCAGAATCTAATGAAGTGTCTGATTACATACTCAGTGCATGGCATGCAAGGACATGTTCCAAATATGAAAATGTGAAGATCAGGGCTTAGGACAGAAATTGATTACTTAATTGTAATTTTAGTGTTTTTATGTGGCGGTCTCAAGCTGTGCTCTATTGCCAACCGGGTATTGCCAACCGGCAATAGAGCACAAGGCAAACTGACTCCAATATCATATTGCTCACCTGTCCAGGCTGACAGCGGTCATGACGGCTGCACAGGCCACCTGATTGCAGTTGTCCAGGGAGGTGATGATGGTGCAGAGGGCGCTGCCAAACACCCAGTGCCCCTCCCGCGCCCACTGGTGGATCAGGAAGGGCATGACCGTCACGTGGACCACATCAGCCACGGCCAGGTTACAGATGTATATGTCTGGAACGGTCTTCTTTGTGGTCCTGTAAAGTAACACACATCTTAACACTGTCTGTACTCTGTGTTAAATACATTCAGAACGAACAATAGTGGACTTCATAACTACGGCATACTTATCACATCTGACAAACAAAGCAACAATCTGTGCTTGTTCAATTTTGTTTTGAGGGCCGTTCTGCCTCAAAGGGCAGAAAGAATGGTAGGTAGGTTGGTGGTGGTGGAGGATGCAATTAACATTCACATTTTCATACACAAGCATGCTTGTTCGCAACCCAACCCGACAGTACACTTAACCAATCAAATGTCTTATGTAATCTTAGCCCAACCCCTAACCCAACCTCAACCAATTGGAATTACTTGCCTAAACTCAACTAATCACATTTCTTTCCTAAACATAGCTAATTGCATTAGTTTATGTTCTCAAGGCAGCGCTGCCCTTAAGAAGTTGAAGTAAGGAACTCCAATCTGGTTAATGCATAAGGTCACATTGTAGGGCTGTGTTTTGAGATGATTCCTTCACAACCTTTATTTTATAGTTAACAAACCCCAGTGGAGCAAGATTTAAAATAAAGTTATCAAAAGAGTAATAATTGTGCCATCTGTCCTCTAGTGGCTCCTGACCATCACCTTTCAGCTTATTTTATCATGTGGCCTGAGGTCCTCACTCTACCCTTTGGTTCCCCACATGGGAACATCCCATGATGCACTGCATTTGATTTTACTAACTGATTTTACTGACTCTGTATGGAAATGGAAAGGACATCTACAATCAGTGTACACATAGCCTGGTAATGGGATCTTTAGGATTGCTTTTCAAGTAAATTGTTCCACCTTAAGCAGTGTTTCCAAACTCCAGTCCTTGAGAACCCCAACAGCACACATTTTTGTTGGAGACCTGGACAAACTCACCTGATTCAACACATTGAAGGCTTGGTGATTAGTTGACCATTTGAATCAGGTGTGCTGGTCCGGGGCTACAACAGAAATGTGTACTGTTATGGGTACTCGAGGACTGGAGTTGGGAAACACTGACCTAAAGGACCTGCTGACACCAACTTTTATTTTATTTAACCTTTATTTAACAAGGAGCAAATACAGTGAGAACACATCCAATTTGTGCTGCAGTGGTACACGTACAGTACGGTGGAGTGAAATCCCCCGGAGAATGCCTTTAATGTTTGATTGTTCCATGTTACTACTGTCACTTTCCACTGAGTCCCATATCTCTGACTTTCTGTAGCTGTAAGCCGGGAAGGGCAACTCCAGGCCCCGTGGGCCTGATTGGTGACACACTTTTGCCCCAGCTAACACACCTGACTCCAATAATCAACTAATCATGGTCTTCAGTTTAGAATGCAGTTATACTGAACAAAACTACAAACACAACAGGTAAAGTGTTGGTACAATGCTTCATGTGCTGAAATAAAATATCCAAGAAATTTTCCATACACACAAAAAGCATATTTCTCTCATATTTTGGGCACAAATTTGTTTAATTCCCTTTTAATGAGCATTTCTCCTTTTGCAAAGATAATCCATCCACCTGACAGGTGTGGCATATCAATAATCTGATTAAACAGCATGATCATTATACAGGTGAGGACAATGAAAGGCCACTAAAATGTGCAGTTTTGTCAAACAACACAATGCCACAGATGTTTTAAGTTTTGAGGGAGTGTGCAATTGGCATGCTGACTGCAGTCCACCAGAGCTGTTGCCAGACAATTGAAAGTGAATTTCTCTACCATAATGCAACCTGGTCTCAGAGAATTTCATATTATTCTGTACAGATATCCGAGACACTCCATTTAGTATGATATGTTACGTTTCACATGGTATGTATTCATTTGTGGATGTCCATCACCCATTTCGTATGATATGTTACGAATTACAATTTTGATTATATGTTACGAATTTGCAAAATGTACATTATTTTAGAATTTGCTAAACGTATATGTTAGAAATTCTGGCTAGTTTGCTAATGTTAGCTAGATGGCTAATTTTAGCTAGGCTAGGGGTTACAGTTAAGTTTCGGAGTAAGGTTAAGGTTAGGGGTAGGGTTAACAAAGGGTTAAGGTTAGGGGAAGGGTTAGCTAACATGCTAAGTATTTGCAAGGTAGCTAAAAAGTAGTGAAAAGTTGCTAAAATATTTAAGTTGCCCATATTGAGATTTGAACTCACAACCTTTGGGTTGCTAGACGTTTGTGTTATAACCCTCTATCTTATGTAACCATACCAACGTAACATATCATACTAATTTGAGTGTCCTGGATTTAAATGTACTATGTTATGCCGAGTCTGATACCAGGCTGCATAACATCAGCATCATTTTAGAGAATTTGGCAGTACATCCAACCGGCCTCACAACCGCAGATGACATGTAATCACGCCAGCCCAGGACCTCCACATCTGGCTTTTTCACCTGCGGGATTATCTGAAACCAGTCACCCAGAGAGCTGATGAAACTGTGGGTTTGCACAATTAAGAATTTCTGCACAAACTGTCAGAAAGCGTCTTAGGGAAGCTAATCTGTGTGCTTGTTGTCCTCACTAGAGTCTTGACCTGATTGCAGTTCGGCATCGTAACAAACTTCAGTGGACAATGCTCACCTTCGATGGCCAATGGCAGAAGTGTGCTCTTCACGGATGACTCCTGGTTTCAATTGTACCGGGCAGACGGCATGTATGGTGTCATGTGGGTGGTTTGCTGATGTCAACGTTGTGACCAGAGTGCCCCATGGTGGCGTTGGGGTCACGGTATGGGCAGGCATAAGCGACAGACAATGAACACAATTGCATTTTATCGACGTCAATTTGAATGCACAGAGATACCGTGATGAGATCCTAAGGCCTATTGTCGTTCATTCATCCGCCGCCATCAGCTAATGTTTCAACATTATAGTGCATGGCCCAATGTTGCAAGAATCTGTACACAATTTCTTGAAGCTGAAAATGTCCCAGTTCTTCCATGGCCTGCATACTCACCAGACATGTCACCCATTGAGGTATCAGCTGACCTCAATCTCTTGATTGGTAATTCTAGAAAGGACAGAAGAGAGCGCAATATTCAATCTCTAAAACTGACTAAATAGTAGCACTACACTGATCTATTTACTTGTAGGTAATAACATTCAAGCTGGATAATAGCCCCAAAAAACATATATAAGGCTAGAGAAATGTATTGATAAATATTACGAACGCAGTCAAGGCGAAAAGATGTCGGAGAGGATCCAGGGAAAAAATTGCGAACCAAACATCAAGAGAGACTACAAGATTCCGCGACAGACCCAGATGATTTATTATTTTCACTTGTAAGTAAAGGATATGAAGGCGAGGCTAGGAATGAGTGACAAAAAAGCTGTGACAATGGAGAAGGAAACAAATAAGCTAAAAGGTACAGGCAATACTATTGAAACGGATGTTAACGAACTTAAAAAGGAGAACATGTTTCTGAGAGAAGCCTTCTAGTACTTACTGGTATCATAGAAAATGAGGGTGAAGATCCTGAAAGTGTAGTGAAAGAATTCCATCTTTAACCGCTACAGAAACTAGGCGACACTGTCAACAAAATCAAACTCGAATGTGTACACAATTTCAGATAGAGGACAGCGATACGAGTGCACAATCGTTGCCAAATTATATATTTTCTTAAAGATAAAATAATGGGCAAAAGCCTGGGCAAAAGACTTGCTGGCACAAAAATAGGTATGAATGAGAAATTATCATACCCTAGACATCTACCAGAGTGATATCTCAGATGTATTCTACGGTTATCCCCAATCCATCAGTGGGACCAAACAATCCATTGAGGGGCTTGTCCGCTCCCCTCTGTTCTCGTGGCGACGTTTACAACTTGATTTGTTTCCTGATCGGGCGGCCTCGTACAGTGTTGCACCCCATTCCCCCTTTGTGTCTCGGGACCCACCCACCAGTGGTTGGTGTCCGAGGTGCAAACAAAATGTTTGTGCCCTTTGTACGAGGTGTCAGCAAGCAGCTTTGTTAGTAGATTGGCCGTAACCTTTCAACCAAATCTCCTGGTGTTTGTGCTTCAAAAAGCTCAGTGGCTGTCTTGGCCTGCCATTCACCACAGCGTCTGTGTGTGGTAACCGTTTCAGTACCTGCAAACTGAGACAAGGATATCTTTCGGTGACATCGCACAGTGTTTCACCAGTTGGAGTCACCGGATCAGTGGAGGGACTGATACCGTTAGTTTCATTGTACAGGGTTTCTGTCCCCCTCAAAGCCAAAAATGTATCATCGGAAGCAGTGTCCACTCTGAACGTTGATGCTTTGTTTTGGCCGCGGTGCTTGCGGAAGTGTCTGAAGGACAAGTAAAGTTAATCTTAGCTACAATATTGCATGACTCTGAGAAGGGAAGTTGCTCACTCAGAGTTCTGGCTCGAAATCATGAAAATAATATTCTCAGGTTTGTTGATAAAATGTGATGAGATATCGTAATATCTATGTCAGATTCTGCACCAAGAGGTGTCGCAACCTCTTTTTCCCAAGGTGTCCTTTTGACAGATAATCCTTGTGGATGACTGTGTTGTAGCCAGTGTTAAGAGAAGACAGCGTAGTCAGTAGAGATGGCACGGTTACTTGTGACCACCATTTGTTTTTCCAATCCATCAGTGGGATCAAATGATCCATCAAGTCTGCTCCGAGTAGCAGGTGTTCAGTTTCGAGTCTGATAACATACACAGGGTGAACAAGCTATATGTTTTGGAAGTGTCGTTTCAGCATGAATCACATTGTGAGAGGCGAGGTAGTCAGAGTGAAACCTCGAAGTTTAGTTTTGCATCGTTCTGCTTTTGACTGACGGTTAGCTGGGTTCACAATCCTTTGAGGTAATTTAACAACGATTGAAATATGAGCGATATTGTCAAGCCAGACTCATTTAGCTTATGGGTTAAACAGTCCTCCAGAACTGTTTCCAGGTAGCGATTTTCAGTGTAGTGTTTGTTCAACAACGTGATGTGTCATTTGTGTTCATGCTGAAAACAGATCGACTTATTGGCGTTTGAGTGGAATTGGCTATTGTGATGTGGTTTACCTTGTGCATCGCAACATTTTGTATTTGAGTCTATAGTCAAAGCCTGTGGGCTTGCTTCTTGATCGAGCGGGCCCTGGATAGGGTTGAGTGATAGCAGGGTTAGATTACACCTCTAATTGCAGCCCAAAAATGTTCAAGTAACAGACCCATCTCAACGTCAACTGTTCAGAGGAGACTGCGTGAATCTGGCCTTCATGGTCGAATTGCTGCAAAGAAACCATACCAAAGGACACCAATAAGAAGAGCCAAGAAACACGAGCAATGGACATTTCTGGTGGAAATCTGTTTCCAACCACTGTCTTTGTGCGATGCCGAGTAGGTGAACTACTGATCTCCGCATTTGTGGTTCCCACCGTAAAGCATGGAGGAGGTGGTGTGGGTGTGCTTGCTGATGACAGTCTGTGATTTATTTAGAATTCAAGGCACACTTAACCAACATGGCTACCACAGGATTCTGCAGCGATATGCCACCCCATCTGGTTTGTGCTTAGTGGGACTATCATTTGTTTTTCAACAGGACAATGACCCAAAACACACCTCAGGCTGTGTAAGGGCTATTTGACCAAGAAGGAGAGTGATGGAGTGTTACATCAGATGACCTGACCTCCACAATCACCCGACCTCAACCCAATTGAGATGGTTTGGGATGTGTTGGACCGCAGAGCAAAGTAAAAGCGGTAAAATCATGGATATATTGGAACTAGTGGCTTTATGGAGGCTTAAATATCCTGACCTAGTGAGTGAGATATCCATGGCAGAGGCTCAATCAAGCAAGTCGCCTTGAATACTTTCTTATGTCATCTTCGCTGGCACCAAAAGTTTAAAGTACAACTGGAATTTATATTTAAATGCCTGGAATATTTCAATTTTGGAGAATCTCTTAAACAATGGGTTAAAGTTATGTATAGTAACCCTAGGTGTAAAATAGTAAATAATGGCAACTTCTCAAAGTATTAAACTGTTGAGTAAAACAAGGTTGTCCACTATCAGCAAATCTATTTATTATGGCCATCGAAATGTTGGCTATTAAAATCAGATCCAACAATATCAAGGGGCTAGAAATCCAAATATGCATTTATATTTGCAAAGAAATATATATGGGGATTGTTAGTGATTACAAACTACAATCTGCAATATTAAAGCTGATCTACCCCCTAACATAAAAAAATACTCCCCAATGGACTTGGGAGAGGCGAAGATCGAGTCATGCGTCCTCCGAAACATGCCCCGCCAAACCGCACTTCTTAAATGAAATCTGCAAAATAAAGCTATTTTTAAAACAAGCTATAGAAAGTGGGTTACAATTTCAGTTTAATCCACCAGAACTCAAATATACTAATCGATCAAAAAAAATGTTTTTATTTTTTTTTAAGTTAAAAGGTATAACCTTTTGTTAATGATATCATAAATAGGACTGGTGGTGTTATGTCACACATGCAGCTAACAAACGTATATGGAAATGTATGCTCTACTCAAAATTAAACTAATTACCGCAAAAATGTAAGTGGAAGGGAAAGTTAAAAACTTGTCTGTCGGCCCTGCATTGAAGAACTGATAGTTTCATTTAAGGACCAAAGAATGGACAGCTGTGCCATATAGATAGGAAAATAGTTGAAGAGATTTCCATGGCACATGGTTTATTTACTGATATTCAAAACAGTTTTTCAACAAAAAATGTTGCAACCATTAGAAATTAGATAATCAATGGGTGACGCAACCATCCCAGCTCTGCAGATTTTGCTGCAAAGAGTCATAATGTCACGGTGGTCGTAGGAAGTAGACCAAAGTGCAGCATGTGTGTTGTTCCACATTTTATTTACACTGTGAAACTATGCCATACATATAAATAAACTGAATAACAAAAACAACAAACCGTGACACAGAGTAAACATACACGTACTCAAAAACAATCTCCCACAAACCCAGGTGTAAAAAAAACCCTACTTAAGTATGATCTCCAATTAGAGACTACGAGGACCAGCTGCCTCTAATTGGAGATCATCCCAAACAAAACCCAACGTAGAAATACAAAACTAGAACCCGACAACATAGAAAAACTAAACTAGAAAACCCCCCTGTCATGCCCTGACCTACTCTACCATAGAAAATAACAGCTTTCTAAGGTCAGGACGTGACACATAATCATCAGATCATTTGTTTCGTACTCTCCATATGCAGCTTATTTTTGGTCGCAGGTTCTCAAAATAGCACTGCTGGGTAATATAAAAAGTCGTAGTCAATCGATCAATGACAATGTTTCTTTAATTTACAATATGTAGAAACTATGAGAATAGAAAGGTTCAGAACTTCTGTAACCGCACAGTTGGAAAAATATATTGCAAATAGAAATAAAAGCTGGAGGGTCTTCAGAGATGGATGGGAAGAGTTGAGGGAAGCTGAAGGACAGGACTAAAAACAAAGGATAACTTGTCAAATATACTGTGTCTGTAAAATGTATGAATAAGCTGGAAGAAGAAGCCTAAGAGTTGTCCATTAGTTTACTCCAATTAGGGGAGGGGTGGTAGGGTTAGGGGAAAATAATAAAGGCAAATAAATATTTTATATACACTTAGGTTGGAGTCATTAAAACTCATTTTTCAACCACTCCACACATATTTCTTGTTAAGTATAGTTTTGGCAAGTCGGTTAGGACATCTAATTTGTGCATGACACAAGTAATATTTCCAACAATTGTTTACAGACAGATTAATTCACTGTATCACAATTCCAGTGGGTCAGAAGTTTACGTACACGAAGTTGACTGTGCCTTTAAACAGCTTGGAAAATTCCAGAAAATGATATAAGCTTTAGAAGCTTCTGATAGGCTAATTGACATAATTTGAGTCAATTGGAGGTGTGGCTGTATTTCAAGGCCTACCTTCAAACTCAGTGCCTCTTTGCTTGACATCATGGGAAAATCAAAAGAAATCAGCCAAGACCTCAGAAAAAAATGGTTCATCCTTGGGAGCAATTTCCAAATGCCACGTTCATCTGTACAAACAATAGTACGCAAGAATAAACACCATGGGACCATGCAGCCGTCATACCACTCAGGAAGGAGACATGTTCTGTGTCCTAGAAATGAACGTACTTTGGTGCAAAAAGTGCAAATCAATCCCAGAACAACAGCAAAGGACCTTGTGAAGATGCTGGAGGAAACAGGTACAAAAGTATCTATATCCAGAGTAAAACGAGTCCTATATCGAAATAACCTGAAAGGCCGTTCAGCAAGGAAGAAACCACCGCTACAAAAACCGCCATTAAAAAAAAGCCAGACTACGGTTTGCAACTGCACATGGGGACAAAGATCGTGCTTTTTGGAGAAATGTCCTCTGGTCTGATGAAACAAAAATAGAACTGTTTGGCCATAATGACCATCGTTATGTTTGGAGGAAAAAGGGGGATGCTTGCCAGCTGAAGAACACCATCCCAACCGTGAAGCACGGGGGTGGCAGCATCATGTTGTGGGGTGCAGGAGGGACTGATGCACTTCACAAAATAGATGGCATCATGAGGCAGGAAAATTATGTGGATATATTGAAGCAACATCTCAAGATATCAGTCAGGAGGTTAAACCCCAAGCATACTTCCAAAGTTGTGGCAAAATGGCTTAAGGACAACAAAGTCAAGGTATTGGAGTTGCCATCACAAAGCCCTGACCTCAGTCCTATAGAAAATTTGTGGGCAGAACTGAAAATGCGTGTGCGAGCAAGGAGTCCTACAAACCTGACTGAGTTACACCAGCTCTGTCAGGAGGAATGGGCCAAAATTCACCCAACTTATTGTGGGAAGCTTCTGGAAGACTACCCGAAATGTTTGACCCAAGTTAAACAATTGAATGGCAATGCTACCAAACACTCAATTAGTATGTATGTAAATTTCAGACCCACTGGGAATGTGATGAAAGAAAAAAAGCTGAAATCACTCTACTATTATTCTGACATTTCACATTCTTAAAATAAAGTGGTGATCCTAACTGACCTAAAACAGGGAATTTGTACTAGGATTAAATGTCAGGAATTGTGAAACTGAGTTTAAATGTATGTAAACTTCCAACTTCAACTGTACACATTTACAAAAAAATATGGTGATTGGAAATGCAGACAATTACATTGATGGACGCCACAATCCATCAGCTATATTAAAGCTGATCTACACCCTATAAAAATCTATTAAAATAAATCTATGCAAAGGAGATGTCGCTCTGCATCAAGCAAATGGTGGTCCAACCAGGTTCTGACTGGTTTTCTGATCCTCTTTTTAAAGGTATAAGTGCCCTACAGATGCATATCTGTATTCCCTCTCATGTGAAATCCATAGAATAGGGGTTAATGAACTGTAACTCAGTAAAATCATTGATACTATTGCATTTTTTATATTTTTGATTCGTTTATACAGGTGTGTTAGCTTTAGGGCTGGGGGGAAAGTTTGCCACCAATCAGGCCGTCGAGGACTGGAGTTGCCCATCCCTGAGCTATAGGGTGGTCGGCCACAGCGGTTGAGAAAATATGCCTTCACATAATCCACACAGTTAATCCATTTATTTAATCTACACACACATTAGATTGACTGACAAACCCCCTCATTTTTATTGAATTAAATATTTAATTTCGAACAGACACTACACATTTTAGAATGTTTCTAGAAAGGAAATTCATTAGTCATCTAAACCATTTATAACATTTTGTAAATCCATCTGCTTAACTTTTGCATAAAAAGTGTTGGCGTTGTCTGAACATATCCCACTAGGCACACACAGGTTGAAATTAATGTAATTTGTTAACGTATTGTGTAGTGGAATCAACGTGGAAAATACGTTGGATTTGAAAAACGTCATCAACCACTACTGTTCATCTAATTTCAACCAGTGTTGTAAACATTGAAATTAAGGTAAAGTTTCAACTTAAATACATTGATGTAACAACCTGTTCAGCTTAAGTCAATCTAATTCCAACAATCTTCAGAACTATTTCATTTAGTTTAACGTTTCCACGTAGAAATGTAACTAATATTTGGTTTTCATATATATATATATATATATATATATATATATATATATATATATACACTGCTCAAAAAAATAAATGGAACACTTAAACAACACATCCTAGATCTGATTGAAAGAAATAATCTTATTAAATACTTTTTTCTTTACATAGTTGAATGTGCTGACAACAAAATCACACAAAAATAATCAATGGAAATCCAATTTATCAACCCATGGAGGTCTGGAATTGGAGTCACACTCAAAATGAAAGTGGAAAACCACACTACAGGCTGATCCAACTTTGATGTAATGTCCTTAAAACAAGTCAAAATGAGGCTCAGTAGTGTGTGTGGCCTCCACGTGCCTGTATGACCTCCCTACAACGCCTGGGCATGCTCCTGATGAGGTGGCGGATGGTCTCCTGAGGGATCTCCTCCCAGACCTGGACTAAAGCATCCGCCAACTCCTGGACAGTCTGTGGTGCAACGTGGCGTTGGTGGATGGAGCGAGACATGATGTCCCAGATGTGCTCAATTGGATTCAGGTCTGGGGAACGGTCGGGCCAGTCCATAGCATCAATGCCTTCCTCTTGCAGGAACTGCTGACACACTCCAGCCACATGAGGTCTAGCATTGTCTTGCATTAGGAGGAACCCAGGGCCAACCGCACCAGCATATGGTCTCACAAGGGGTCTGAGGATCTCATCTCGGTACCTAATGGCAGTCAGGCTACCTCTGGCGAGCACATGGAGGGCTGTGCGGCCCCCCAAAGAAATGCCACCCCACACCATGACTGACCCAACGCCAAACCGGTCATGCTGGAGGATGTTGCAGGCAGCAGAACATTCTCCACGGCGTCTCCAGACTCTGTCACGTCTGTCACGTGCTCAGTGTGAACCTGCTTTCATCTGTGAAGAGCACAGGGCGCCAGTGGCGAATTTGCCAATCTTGGTGTTCTCTGGCAAATGCCAAACGTCCTGCACGGTGTTGGGCTGTAAGCACAATCCCCACCTGTGGACGTCGGGCCCTCATACCACCCTCATGGAGTCTGTTTCTGACCGTTTGAGCAGACACATGCACATTTGTGGCCTGCTGGAGGTCATTTTGCAGGGCTCTGGCAGTGCTCCTCCTGCTCCTCCTTGCACAAAGTCAGAGGTAGCGGTCCTGCTGCTGGGTTGTTGCCCTCCTACGGCCTCCTCCATATCTCCTGATGTACTGGCCTGTCTCCTGGTAGCGCCTCCATGCTCTGGACACTACGCTGACAGACACAGCAAACCTTCTTGCCCCAGCTCGCATTGATGTGCCATCCTGGATGAGCTGCACTACCTGAGCCACTTGTGTGGGTTGTAGACTCCGTCTCATGCTACCACTAGAGTGAAAGCACCGCCAGCATTCAAAAGTGACCAAAACATCAGCCAGGAAGCATAGGAACTGAGAAGTGGTCTGTGGTCACCACCTGCAGAACCACTCCTTTATTGGGGGTGTCTTGCTAATTGCCTATAATTTCCACCTGTTGTCTATTCTATTTGCACAACAGCATGTGAAATTTATTGTCAATCAGTGTTGCTTCCTAAGTGGACAGTTTGATTTCACAGAAGTGTGATTGACTTGGAGTTACATTGTGTTGTTTAAGTGTTCCCTTTATTTTTTTGAGCAGTGTATATATAATCTTATTTGGTGGTTGAAATTGTTATTTTATATTTTACTAAACATTTTATTTGACCTTGGTTAAATGTTGATAGTAAAATTACATGTTTGAATCAACGTCATTGTTTCAACGTCATGCTATCAATCTAAATGGAGGTAAATTGAAACAAAATGTCAAGTCACAATCCAACGATTCCTGCCTGAACAGTGACTCCTACTGTTGTGAGGGGTAATGCACTTCAGTGAGAACAAGTCTATCATCCAGATGCTTACCTCTATGTCCCGTGCTTAGTTGTGTTCGTTTCAGCTGAGCTATCATGTCAAAACATCTGTTTTGCGATACACACAAGGATGAAGGAGGAGACCAACATAACATGGGCATAGAACGTAACGGATGGACGCTTTCCCCAGGTTTAGTTACATTATGAGTAGTGGTCACTTATTACAAATAAGCAGTTATTGTAATTTATTTTTCTCCTTTCTTGTCTGGTGAATTTATTTTTTTGTTTTAAGGAACATAAGTGTGTTTATTGTTCCTGAGGAGGGAATGATATAAATTGACTCAAATTGATTTGAGAATGTTTTGGTATGTATCAAACGGTGGAAGGAAATTAGAAGTAGGAAATGATGTGTTATGGGTTAGAAGTTAGAAGAACTGTGACTACATTGGGGATCTGAGGGGGCTCATAAATGAAGGTTATGGTAGTAGAGGGGTGTTATTTCTAGAGACTATGTATATTATTAGAGGAAGATAACTCACAGAAGAGAAAGGACAGCTGGCTGTGTAAAATATAGGGATGCACAACATAGGGACAATTCTGAGTAAATTGAACATTACACATACCTAGATTATGGTAAGAGTAAAAGTGACAGTGGTGAAATGTTTGAACACTATGGTAAACGTTTAAGAGTTATGACTTGGAGTTAAGAGGTTGGATATTCCAACTGGAAGACACTTGACTGATTACATGTTATTCTAACAGCAGTTGCTGTAGGGACCATAATTTGGCTATCATTATGTATAAGTATATCTGTGGCAGGAGGCCAGGTATTTGAGACAGAATGTTTATATAGGGCTGTTATTTAAATATTACAAAGTAGTGATCTTGTTGTCAGGAAATAACCCATGTGTTAGTGTGTATGTCATCAGGAGAAAAAGCAGCACACAAGAAGCCAGAAATAACCAAGGGCATGGGCTGAATTCTGGAGATTGAGTGTACATCAAGATACACCAGGCTGGGGGTATACTTCTTACAGCACCTGCAGTGGTAAAGATCATCATGTCTCTCTTCGGTGGGCGCATAATTCTCACAAGAAGTAAGGTCCAGCTGAACAATGGGTGAGCTTGAAAACACCATGACAGAGAACGCGGAGAGAGCGAGAGAGACTAGATTCGACTGTAGACATACAGTTGTTGGGTTTGGGAGCTACTTATTTTATTGGTTAATGCATCATATGAAAAAGGACAGATGTTAGGGTAATTGTGCTCTAAACAACATGTTGAAGGCAATAATGCGAAAGCATATACAGTGTTGAATTAAGAAGATAAGATATAATGTTGATTAGGGATATGCCTATCGGGTGAAATGGAGCAGATGGGAAACAAAGTGAAAATGACATGATTTGGGAACACCTCTCTGAACCTGGGGCCGAAAGGGGAAGACTGGGTGAAAGCATGAGGAAGCTTTTTAGTGCTTTTATTTTTGTGGATTCCAGCAGAAAAGTATCCTGGAGGCATAGAGTCAGGTGAAGAGAGAGTGGGAATTGTCATGGTCTCAGATTTCGGTTTTCATGAATATATTTGTGCATAACATATCACATTGTCGATACTGTTGTGTTTTTGTTTTTCACTTTCCAGGTGCTTAGGAACCAGAAGGAGAGGAGTCGCCAGCTTCAGCTGGAATGTTAGTTGGTGTATGATGAGTGATGGAAATAAGTGGATGTATGGTGTAATCATAAAACAGAGGCCATAAGTCTCTAAGTTTGAATGCCTCATAGAAAGAAGGCAGAAACCTGAACCAGGACCAGAGGTTCCACGTCTGGTGATCCAAGAGACCAGATCCGAGTGTTCTGGAAGAAAGGAATGAGCCAAGGAGGGAGGGTCCCTACAAGGTGGCTCGAACAACGTTAACTGCTGTCCAGGTGAAAGGAAGCAACACGTGGTACCATCTAAACCACTGTACCAAAGTCCCGTCGGGAAGGAGGGGACAACCACCAGGCCATGAAGGAGCAGAGGAAAGGCAGGAGCCAGGCAGGAGCCAGACAGGAGCCGAAGAGGAGGTGGACCGAGGAGCAACTTCCAACAGCAAACAGACACTCTCTCCTGAATATCCAGAGAGTCCAGGGATGGGGAGGAGTGACATGCCTGTTGCTCCTGATGACATATCTACCCTTGACAGAGGTGCTGGCCAAGGGGACGGAGAAACAACGACAGGAGAATGGAAAGGAGACTTTCTGTCCTCACATGGTCTTCCTAACAGACAGTGAAACAGGACAGATGAAGAACGGTAGAATGGCCTTGACAGCAACAGCGACAAACCTAGAAGAAATTGTAAAATCACCTCCCACTAGAGATTAGTACACAACAGCTAAACGTGGGATGGACAATTGCAATTTGTGTAGCAAATCACCTTTGTCTGATCTTTTAATAGTACATGAACTTGCATCTTTTGAAGAATGTGTTAGGTGGAAAATGTTCAATGTATTCAGAGAAAATACTACATACTTTTGTGTAACATAGAATGCAGCTTGGCATTAGGTAGCACTAAAGGTAGAAGTGAATTAAACAAAAATATGTTGAAAAAACATGAATGTGCAACATATGACTTGAACTGAATGAAATGGTCCTCATAATGATAGGTTTACTATGGTAAAAAGTAGATATGAATGTTTCTACAGCTATGGAGATAATGGGATAGATGTGAGAAACACTACAGTTAATTGTTAAACTATTTGGGTGTTAGAAACTGCAGGAGTTAGTAAATTGGATGATAAAGGAATGATTATGGTGTTCAAGGGTTTCCTGTTTTAGTAAAGCTCCTGATTATTATGTGCTTGATTGAAAACTAGACTGATGCAATATGTATAACCTGGTAATCATTTACTATGGAGTGTATTGTCTATTTCCTTTCTACCTTTTGACAAGGGATAAATTAAGTTAGAACTTCTGAATTTTGGATACTTAAACTTGTGGGTAAAAATGGGGAAATTCCGGTTACAAGTGTCCATGGATCATATCCTTAGTCCTTAAGCAGGTGTTTTCATTTGTGATTTCACTGTTGTTACAGAGGTGTCTGCAAGGAAGGATCTTGTTTAAGTGTCGTATTTAGAATGACTTTATAAGGGTTTTCTTATTTTCTTTATGTTTTATATAACTGAGATAACCTCAGGCAAGGCTATGTTCTACATGCTCATTGCTTCATCATAATATATTGGTTTATTAAGTGTGTTTTAATTTTCATTTCTAAGGTTGACTGGGTCTTTTACTCTTGTCTATGTTATTGGATTGGAGATGTTTGGTCCAGTTTATGTCTATATCTTATTTCACATGTCGTTCTAATGTTCATTATTCTGTGTGTGTATCATTCTGCTTCCATCCTTGTTGCTTGTATTTAGATATTATTTTAGCGTGGGACTAATTAGTCCCAGAGGAGGGATTTATGTGGGAGATAAGCAGATGTGCTGAAAGGGAAAGAACATGAATATTTTGGCTATAGGAGGAGAAGAAGACATCCGGTTCTGATAGAGCAACAGGCCACGGTGGGAGGCATAGCGACCTGACAACCAGACTTGAGTTATGCAGAAAGGGCCCCAAATACTCAAGATAGCCAGACAAAGAAGTACAGAGGAAAGGATGAGCATACACTGCATGTATTATTTTTGTACCACATGAGGAGGCCCTGCTAGCATTATAATCTATACAGCTGTCAGATGTGGGCGTTAACAAGCAGCAACTGATATGGAGAGAGAATGGTAAAGAACGGTCAAGGGAAGCTATTTTCATATAGAGGGAGGAGACTCTATACGTTATGCAAAGACAGAATCATATAAAAAAAAGAACTCTGTAATATGAGAATTTAGTCTTTTTCATGGAGGGGCTCGGCTCTGTTGCGTGTGTGGTAGGGTCCTTCCATGGAAGGGCTCGGCTTTGCTACTCTGTATTAAAGTCTATATTGAATTCACAAGTTCTTGTAAGAGTATTATGTTCTTAAGACAATTTTCCACGACAATCTCCAAAGTCCATGTCTATAGTCTCAATCAACCACACACAACGGTTACACTTCCATACTCATTTGCGTGGACCAGGGTTCCCCAAACTCAGTCCTGCCCTGACAAATTCATTATATGAATAATACACTTTCACCTTTTGGATATTGTATTTTTATATAAGGGATAGTTGGTTGATTTAAAACAAAAAATGTAGTCTACAAAATTATGATGGATTCACGTGTCACGTCCTGACCATATACTTAGGTATTTTTGTATTATATTTGGTCAGGACGTGGCAGAGTTATGTTTGGTTATGGTACAGTGGGGTTGTGAGTGTTGGGTTAGGTTCTAGGTTAGGTTTTCTATGTGTAGGTGTATGTCTATGTTTGGTTAATTGGGGTTGGGACTCTCAGTTGAAGGCAGGTGTTGTCTATCTGCCTTTGATTGAGAGTCCCATATAGTGGGGTGTGTTTGTGTTTGGTATTTGTGGGTAATTGTATTTTGCACTGGGTTTCGTTTCTCCTGTGAAACTGTCACCTTTCTCCTTTGCGTGTTTATTTTGTTTTGTCGTTTCCATCTATAATAAATATGATGTGGAACAGTCAACCTGCTGCGTATTGGTCATCAAGTGATTTCGACATATCTTCCGATGAGGGAGAATACGAGGAACGTGACATCACGTCATCAAGCAAAGTTGAAGAATTGGGCTAAATCAAACTACTTTAGGTGCATTTCAAGTTTTATTTGTTTTAGTGCGTTTCTTTGACTTTGCTTTATGGTTTAGATGGATATGTGAATCCAGCATATCGATGATTCATTTGTAGACCTATTGAATCGTGAACGCTACCAATTAACATTTTAAGGGAGATGATCTCGCTGAAGTGTATTTACTCCTCCTAAGAGTAGGAGCCACTGTTCAGGCAGGAATCGTTGGACTATGGCTTCACATTTTATTTCAATAGGCCTCTTTACTCTAGGTTGATGGTATGTTAAAACAATTACATTGATTCAAACATACAATTTTACTATCAACATTCAAACAAGGTCACATAACATGTGTAATCAAGTATAAAATTCAACATAATTTTCAACCATTCAATATAAGATCTATGGAATTGAATGCAATTTCAACATATACATGGTTCTGACGATCATCTTGAAATTAGACTGCTGTATGAACCCGTCTGTCAGGTTGTCAATTTAAGTTGAAGTTTTAACTTAATTGCAATGTTTACGTTAGTTGAAATTACATGGTTAACTTTCTTCAAATCCACTAATTCCGCATCACAATATGTTGAGAAATGATGTTGAAACAACTTCGATTCAACTGTGTGCCCAGTGGAATGCGGTGATACATACCTTAGGATAGTCACCAAGACCAGAATATTTCCTACAAGCCCCGTTGAACAGAGGATTCCAATGAGAGAAGGCAAAATAGTGGTCTCTGTTAGATGGACAAAATGATAATAAATCAGATCATGGTCATTGCACTCATTGTCCCAAGACCCATTGAGAAGAATTTGAGAGGTCCGATTCCAGAATACACGTCCGTCCATGGTGGAAAAGCAAAAACGCGTCCAAGAGCTGGTGATGAATTACTGAAACTGAACTAAATATATTGTTCCATGGTCAGGTGGTGGTGAAGAATTTCCAATCATCACTGCTGAACGGTGGGAACTAACGTTCTCCTGAAGACTTGCAAATGAAACTCCAAGAGCGCATTACACACGCAGTTTGAACAGACGCGGTATACATACTCATTTGCATTGGTCATGCTCGGTATGCTGTTTATCAAACGGAACACATTAACCAGATTTGATACATTCCCAGAGCATAACAGGATGTTTTCTCTTGAGATAAGATTGCGGTGATTTGTCCAAACATACTATTAAAACGTTATTATTAGACATGTCTTGTTTTCTGTAAGGTTTTCAAAACATAATGCTGATTGTTCCTTGTATTTTCTTCACAGGGGACTATGTATAACAACTATTTCCAAATGTAATGTTAAACATGTAAGTGTTAATAAAAATGTATCTGGTCTAAAACGCTACCAAAGGTCAATACATTGTGTAGGCCTATGTCTGATCACTGTAGTGGATCTCCCTGAGTTCCCTAGTCAAATGTAGGCATGGAGTTGTACAGTGCCTTGAAGTATTCACTCCTAGACTTTTTCCACATGTTGTGTTACAGGCTGAATTTGAAATGTATTACGTTTTAGATCTTTTTTTGGTCACTGAACTTCACACAATACCCCATCATTTTAAAGTGAATTGTTTTTAGACATTTTTACAAATGAAAAGCTGAAATGTCTTGAGTCAAGCGTTCAAACCCTTTTGTTATAGCAAGTCCAACTAGATTCAGGAGTAAACATTTGCTTAAGTCCCATCATATGTTCATGTGCAATAAGTGTTTAACATTAAAAAAATAAGTACCTCATCTCTGTACCCCACATACAGATAACTGTAAGGTCCCTCAGTCGAGCAGTGAATTTCAAACACGAAGACCAGGCAGGTTTTCCAATGCCTCGCAAAGAAGGGCACCTATTGGTAGATGGGATAAAAAAAAAGCAGACACTAGGTATCCCTTAGAGCATGGTGGTTATTAATTACACTTTGGATCGGGTGAATACTTATGTAAATTAGATGTTTGTTTCATTTTCAATACATTTGCAAAAACGTGTTTTCACACTGTCATTATGGGGTATTGTGTGTAGATGGGTGAGAAAATATTTTGAATTCAGGCTGTAACAACAAAATGAGGACTACGTCAAGGGGTATGAATACTTTCCGAAGGCACTGTATACCATAAATGTGTTCACAAATGGACTAAAAGCTGTCTGTGTGCTGTCCTCTGGAAGATCATGTTCAGAAGACTGTTTACGCCAAACACGTACTGCACACCAGCAACCCTTAGAAAACCACAGTGGTCATCTTAATATTAATGACATCAATATCTGTAGTTCAGTGCCTGTACACGACGGAGCCATGTAATGTGGTGAAAATAATGTGAAAATAAAACCCATGGTGCTACACAATAGCACACAATAGTGTCATGTCCAATGTAACATCCACTATCAAGGGAGGAGGACGTTGCATGCAATTTTCTTGTTGATATCTACAGCACACACACACACACACACACGTTGAAACTCAGAAGAAAAGTCAACACGCACAATTTTGTTAAAATAGCAATGGTTGAATCAATCAACATTGTTTCCACATCATGGAGACAGCCAAGGAACCCTATTTTTCTAAGAGCGTAGAACACAAAGGATTTACATAAACCTGTATGTTTAATTTGTCCCCTATGACTGAACTAAATGGAGTCTATTTCCCGAGTGGCGCACCGGTATAAGGCATTGCACCTCAGTGCAAGAGGCGTCACTACAGTCCCTGGTTCAAATCCAGGCTGTATCACATCCGGCTGTGATTGGAGGTCCCATAGGGCAGCCCAGCGTCGTCCAGGTTTGGCCGGGGTAGGCTGTCATTGTAAATAAGAATGTGTTCTTAACTGACTTGCCTAGTTAAAGGAAAAAAATAAAATAAAACTACATACAACTGAAGATGCAGCATAAGAGGAGAATTACAATGTCCAAGAGTTCTCATTTCTTTGAAATACCTGTTGCTCCCTAATAACACTGCCTTGCGCAGTCACCTGTTTGAATTGCCAGTAATCTGTATTGCAAGGACCACTTCTCAGTGTTACCAGATGTTCTGGCAAAGAATCCTCATTACGCATCTAAAAGACCTGGTGAGAAAACCCCTACTAGGCAGGTAGACACAGACAGATCCAAATATGACCTAGGAATGGGAAAAATTGTGCTTGTACACTAAGCACAACTTTGCTGAAATCAGGAATGGAGCCAAGTTGAGAAAATAAATGGGAAAGCGATTAGACATCGGCGGAGATCTAACATGAAGAGAGCACATTTTGACACTCCTCTGTTATCACCCCACTGAGCCCACATGTGTTTGGGGGAATCAGAGTCCAGGCAGGCAGGGATTCCTATCTTCACTCTAGGCAGCGGGCTGACTGCTGGAGCACTTTGCATAAAGATAAGGGGATGAAGAGGATAAATAATTGCTTTATTGTCTGAAGGATTGGAAAGAGACCATCACTTATAACTGAGTGGTTAAAAGATGAAAAACAAAACAACAGTGGTATCATAAATGAACCAGACATGTCAAAAGTCCCCACATAACAACATTGCATTGTCGTGATAGCTACAGTGTGGTCGGATGATCTCATTTCTTTTGCAAGCCTTTTTCATAAAGGAACCATATATTAAGCTCTCACGTCACATATTACAAGACGTGATAGAGCTATGTAGCTATGGTCGGGCATTCTAAGGTCTGTTGCTACCTAAAAACATGCCCCTGCCCAGTCACCTGTTTGAGCAAGTGATCTGTATTACGGGGTTGACCACTTTTCTCACACCCAGACAGAAGCTAAAGGTTACTGCTTAGGAGCATCAGTCCATGGGTAGCTCTCACTGTTGCTGAAGTCAGTGTCAGTATTTTTATTTGCTTTTATTGGTTACTCTGTCTTCAAAAGAGAACATTACAATCAATATTTTGACTTTACTTCCTGAACTTGTCAAATAAATAACCAGACGGACAAATAATGTCTCAGTCAATTCTCTCAAGGTGGTTGTGAGTCATTAGGTGGAATACGATCAGTCTTACCAGGGGCTGGAAGACCTACTGTAGACTCAAAACAAACAATACAGTTCTTCTCAAGAGAGTGTATAGTACTAATGTTTTTAAGAATCTATGATGACATACACCAGAGTATGTGAGTGGAGCGGCGCTGGAGTGGAGCGAGGAGAGGAGCCTGCCCAATTTGACTGGAGAGTGCAGAGAGATTCCCAAAGGCTGGAGTGTCCAATTTCGCACCAATAGCTTCTCCAGTAGCACTCACTTCACAAACTCAGGGCATACCCGGCCCAGCATGCATTTGTAGTCTACTTGTGGGCTGCTTTAGGCCCTTGCTTTAGCTACTGTCATGGAGTTCGCTAAATATTTTCATAAAGAAACTGAAAAAACAAGGTGACTTACAAAGATGAGGACCAAGAGCAAGAGAGGGAGTGCGGTGATGTAATGTCCACAAATAAAGAATCATTGTGGATTCTGAAAAGACACAAATCCTGAAAGCTTGATGGTGTACTTACTACGTGCACATGCTAAAAGAAAGGAATGAGGTGGTTAGCTAATTAAGTCATTGCAGCCAAGTATTTATAAACAAAAAATCTGATCTCTTAAAAGTTTCCTTAATTTTTGTTCTATTATCTATACAATAGGCCATAATTGATTTTGGCCCAATAGGCCTGACATATTTAATCTTTCAAGCAGCTTACCGTTTGGTTGAGTTATTTATTTTATTATAGAAAATATTTTACCCCTTTTTTCGTGGTATCCAATTGGTAGTTACAGTCTTGTCCCACCTCTGCAACTCCCGTACGAACTCGGGAGAGGCGAAGGTCGAGAGCCGTGCGTCTTCCAAAACACGACCCCGCCTAGCCGCACTGCTTCTTTGACACAATGCTCACTTAACCCGGAAGCCAGCCGCATCAATGTGTCGGAGGAAACACCGTACACACTGGCAACCGAGTCAGCGCGCATGCGCCCGGCCCGCCACAGGAGTCGCTAGAGAGCAATGGGACAAAGACATCTTGGCCAGCCAAACCCTCTCCTAAACTGGCCGGCACTGGGCTAAATGTGCACCGTCTCATGTGTCTCCCGGTCGCGGCGGCTACGACACAGCCTGGGACCGAACCAGGATCTGTAATGACACAGCTAGCACTGTGATGCAGTGCCTTAGACCGCTGCACCACTCGTGAGGCCTGGTTGGGTTATTTTGCCTAAAAACCTTTAAAAATAAAAAAAAAACTCTGCATGCCTGCCCAGCCTGGCAAGAGTGGCCAAAAGGGTGTTCAACATCCCCAGTGGCTCTGCAAGCACAGAGAGGATATTCTCTACTGCTGACTTGCTCTCCAGGCACCATCGCATGACCCTGAAGCAACAGACTCTGGCCAAACGGGTGTTTCTAAAAATGAATTCAAGGCAATGAGGCATTGTTCATTTGATTTGTATTTAATTCAAAGTAAGTCACAGCTAATATGCACAATTATACACTATGATGATTTAATACAACAAAGTGTTGTGCAAATGCTGAGCGCTTAATATCCCTGACCCCCTACAAGCCTAGCGTGTCGCGTTCACTAATTCGACACAATATATTCCTTTATAGGCTATAGCCTTGAAGTATTTGAAATAATATAGCCTAAAAAATTCATTTCCATTTCTTTTTAGGCTCCCTTTGTGGCTCCTGACCTATTTAGAGTGTTTATGTGCATTTTAACATGACATGTAGCCTATTTGAAATGATATGAGGCTTCATACATTCACCTTTTCATGTTTATTATAATGCTTTTCATTCAAAACATATGGTTTGGTTTCAATACTTCAAAACCAAATAGTATATCCAGGTAGTCACACAAATTGATGGGTGTTGGTTAAATTGTGATTTTAATGAATGAAGTGAATTTGGAGAGACAGTTTTTTTCCCCGTGAGCAAGGAGCGGATTTTAGCGGAGTGGTTGGAAAGGATATGGAGCACCGGAGCTTGAGCACCACTCCATGAGCAATGAGCGGGATTTCTGACCCCTCAACTCCACTCACATAGTCTGACAGACACTAATACAGTGAGTATCGTCGGGACTCATACCTTGTTTGCACACCTTATAAAGAATACCTAATGGTAAGCTGCTGAGCCTTTTATATACCAAGAGAGTTCCCAACCATAATTATCATGCCTGTCTACATCCATTCTGACATTCAACAAACTGTATGGGGACATAAACAAACAAGAAACCGCTCCCCCACAGGCAGTGTTTCTGGTGGGTGGAGACTAATGCGGAGAGGCATAAAACTGTCCTACCTCACTTTAACCAATACAAAGGGGCAATAAAACTCTAGACCACTTTTATTCTACCCACAGAAAGACATACAAGGCCCTCCATCGTCCTCCCTTTGGCTAATCTGACCATGAACCCATTCTCGTGCTTCCTGTTTACAAACAAAGGCTCAAACAGGAAGTACCAGTGATGCGTTCAATACGGAAGTGGTCGGATGAAGCAGATGTGAGGCTACAAGACTGTTTTCCTATGTTCTGAGATACATCCGATACCATTGAGGAGTTTACCACAACAGTCACATGCTTCATCAATAAGTGCATGGATGATTTCGTCCCCACCGTGACTATATGAACATATCCAAACCAAAAACCATAGATAACAGGCAATATCCACCTAGACTAAAGGCTATAGATACCACTTACAAGGAACAGGACACGGATATGGATGCATACAAGAAAGCCTGCTTCGACCACCAATGAGACATCAAACACGCAAAAGGACAATACACTCAGAAAAAAGGGTTCCAAAGGGGTTCTTTGCGGAGGGATAAGCTTCTACCAAGAACCTTTTTGATCAGAAGAACCCTTTTGGACAACAAGGGTTCTTTGTAAGGGAAAGGGTTATATAACCTTTAACGTCCTTAGCACCGT
The DNA here is from genome assembly GCF_901001165.1 of Salmo trutta. NCBI lineage: Eukaryota > Metazoa > Chordata > Actinopteri > Salmoniformes > Salmonidae > Salmo > Salmo trutta. The sequence continues at coordinate 32,301,652 of NC_042993.1, read as the reverse complement.
TTTTAGAAGAAAGGGTTCTTTGATGATTCTTTGAAGGCAAGAAGGATTCTTTGGAAGGCAGAAAGGCTTCTACAAAGAATCATATATAATATTTTACAGCATGCTCTACTTCAGGGATATTTTCAGAATTGTTTGTTTTACTGTTATATCAGCTGTTTTTGCATTGATTGGTTGATACATTTTATGCGACACAAAGATAAATAACATATCGATTTCTAAACCAATCGAATCTGTTAGTAATTGGTTGTTCCAGTTTTCAATCTTCACTTCCCTGGCAATCATTCTGAATGCAGGTTGCGGGTGATTAACAATTCTTCTTGTTGGATATCCTAACTCTAGCTGGATTCCAATAGGAATTACACATCACTTTGCAAGCCAGCATAATGTGACTTGCAGGCCTGATGTGGCCTGTAAACCAGGAGATTCCTAACACCCCTGTGTTTGGGTATAACTATGCCCTCAAAGAAAGGCCTTATATATGCAATGTATTGTCATAAATCATTCCATTTTAAAGGCTAATAAGGCTGGTCATAGCGGGTTATTGGAAGAACGCTTCATAGAGGGTCCTAGGTAGAACCATTTACAGGGGGTTACAGTGATCTGGTACTGCTACTCCCTGTACATAGCTCCACAGTGATCTGGTACTGCTACTCCCTGTACATAGCTCCACAGTGATCTGGTACTGGTAATCCCTGTACATAGCCCCACAGTGATCTGGTACTGGTAATCCCTGTACATAGCCCCACAGTGATCTGGTACTGGTACTCCCTGTAAATAGCTCCACATTGATCTGGTACTGCTACTCCCTGTACATAGCTCCACAGTGATCTGGTACTGCTACTCCCTGTACATAGCTCCACAGTGATCTGGTACTGCTACTCCCTGTACATAGCTCCACATTGATCTGGTACTGGTACTCCCTGTACATAGCTCCACATTGATCTGGTACTGCTACTCCCTGTACATAGCTCCACAGTGATCTGGTACTGCTACTCCCTGTACATAGCTCCACATTGATCTGGTACTGCTACTCCCTGTACATAGCTCCACATTGATCTGGTACTGGTACTCCCTGTACATAGCTCCACAGTGATCTGGTACTGCTACTCCCTGTACATAGCACCATTCTTGTGTATTTTATTTTATTCGTCGTGTTACTATTTTATTAACAAAAATCTGTATCATTGGGAAGGACTTGTAAGTACGCATTTCACGTTTTTTCTCAAATTTACTCTTGAGCCAACATCTGCAGAGTTTACAGTGAATGTGGTGCCCACGAACATTGTGAATATTGTCTTTAATAGGCACATTGTTGACAGAGTAACACGCTTCTCTATAACCCCGGCCTTTGTGTACGGATGACCGACTCTTACCAGTATATCCATGGGGAAAGAGTTAGTCATGCTACTTTGGGGCGGCTGAGTGGAGACATCCAACATGTGACATCAAAAACCCACTCTCCTCTCACCCTGTGCATCACCGCCAACGGTCTCTCTCCTAGTTATACGTTTTATACACACATTTTCTGTTAGCTTTGAAGATTGTATTTTCCCTCTTAGTATGACAGGGTCATGGGAGTAAACAATGGTGATGCCCAAACCCTCCCCAAGAAACCTCTCAAAGTACCGTGCACACACACAAACACAATGACAGCAGATATGAAGTAAACAATCATTTAAACCATTTTATTTGATCATCGCGTCTATTTTGGCTCGTAGCTATCACATTCATAAAGATATTTTCTTTTTTTACATTAAAACCACAATCACCATTGTCTTGATGATATTGCACTTCCGTCGTCTCCTTCACTCACTTCCTGGACCCTGGTCTCCTGTCACTTCTCCTCTGTGCCCCGTGTCCCTCGCCCTCAGTCTCTCCACCATGTCACAGTTTGCATGACTGGATGGCCATGGCGTCCTTGGGCCAGTGGTAAGAGTCCACAGCAAACTCGTCATAGTCGGTGCTGTAGATGAGGGAGCGCACAAAAGCCTCCTTATCCTCAGGCTCCGGGTACAGCGTCGCCATCTTGTGCTCGTAGGCAAACTCCACGATCTGTAAGACACACAAATGCGATAGTTCATAGGTGTACACTGTATAGACTGAGTAGTACACAAAACGTTAAGAAAACCTACTCTTTCCATGACATCGACTGACCAGGTGAATCCAGGTGAAGGCTATGATCCCTTATTGATGTCACTTGTTAAATCCACTTCAATCAATCAGTGTAGATGAAGGGGATGAGGCAGGTTAAAGAAGGATTTTTAAGACAACTGAGACATGGATTGTGTGTGTGTGCCATTCAGAGGGTGAATGGGCAAGACAACTCAATATTAGGAAGGTGTCCCTAATGTTTGGTCTACTCAGTGTAAGTGTGAAGACCTATTGAGGGATATGGAAGCATGAAGAACTAAGGACATGTTCGTGTGTGTGCGTGCAGACGTGTGTGTCTGTGTGTGCGCTCACTTTTACGGCCAGCTTGAGAGAGACATCTCTGATGGTGTTCAGGGGAGGGTACAGTCTTCCCTCCGACAGATCCTTCTCTGTCACCAGGTCAGCAATGGTCTGTCAGAGAGCAACCAAATGGATGAGTTATGCACACACAGTCAAACAGATATTCGGCACAAATAACACATACACACATTTTACTGTAAAGAGTATTGAGACATTGGAATGCATTTTAAATCAAGTTAGATTGGATTAGATGTTCTATATGATATACTGGCTAGGTAGGCATGTGGGTATAATGGGTGGCAATCCGTGTAGATAATGTGGCTAAGACTTGGCATTCATCCCGCCCTCCTGCTGTTGCGCAACCGCCCTCCATCCTCAGTCTACCTCATTGGCAGGCTGAGTGTGGCTCTCATACGCCTGAGGCCCATGATGACAGTATCAAATCAAATATGAAATTGTCATTCAGCACTGCACCCCCCCACTTATGCATCACTGTGAAGTTTTAATCGTCTCCCATGTCTGCAGAGCCAGGCAGCCGATTGGCATTCGCACAAGAACAGCCCTATGAGAGGTTATCAGTTTGGCCATTTTTTCTGACGGTTTATTAACTGGGCTCACAGGGATATTATTATATTTGCCACTGAGCTGGGGACAGACATGAGGACATGTTTAAGGGATTTCCTTAATGATCTGTAAGCACAGACTGGGTTTCACTGTAGTGTTATTGCAGACTTTAGTGTAGTATTTTTGCGGACTAAAGTCTGCAAAAACACCACAATGAATACTGTAGTATTTACAGTAGTATACTGTAGTATTTACAGTTAACTATAGTACACTGCTCAAAAAAATAAAGGGAACACTTAAACAACACATCCTAGATCTGAATGAAATAAATAATCTTATTAAATACTTTTTACTTTACATAGTTGAATGTGCTGACAACAAAATCACACAAAAATAATCAATGGAAATCCAATTTATCAACCCATGGAGGTCTGGATTTGGAGTCACACTCAAAATTAAAGTGGAAAACCACACTACAGGCTGATCCAACTTTGATGTAATGTCCTTAAAACAAGTCAAAATGAGGCTCAGTAGTGTGTGTGGCCTCCACGTGCCTGTATGACCTCCCTACAACACCTGGGCATGCTCCTGATGAGGTGGCGGATGGTCTCCTGAGGGATCTCCTCCCAGACCTGGACTAAAGCATCCGCCAACTCCTGGACAGTCTGTGGTGCAACGTGGCGTTGGTGGATGGAGCGAGACATGATGTCCCAGATGTGCTCAATTGGATTCAGGTCTGGGGAACGGGCGGGCCAGTCCATAGCATCAATGCCTTCCTCTTGCAGGAACTGCTGACACACTCCAGCCACATGAGGTCTAGCATTGTCTTGCATTAGGAGGAACCCAGGGCCAACCGCACCAGCATATGGTCTCACAAGGGGTCTGAGGATCTCATCTCGGTACATAATGGCAGTCAGGCTACCTCTGGCGAGCACATGGAGGGCTGTGCGGCCCCCCAAAGAAATGTCACCCCACACCATGACTGACCCACCGCCAAACCGGTCATGCTGGAGGATGTTGCAGGCAGCAGAACGTTCTCCACGGCGTCTCCAGACTCTGTCACGTCTGTCACGTGCTCAGTGTGAACCTGCTTTCTTCTGTGAAGAGCACAGGGCGCCAGTGGCGAATTTGCCAATCTTGGTGTTCTCTGGCAAATGCCAAACGTCCTGCACAGTGTTGGGCTGTAAGCACAACCCTCACCTGTGGACGTCGGGCCCTCATACCACCCTCATGGAGTCTGTTTCTGACCGTTTGAGCAGACACATGCACATTTGTGGCCTGCTGGAGGTTATTTTGCAGGGCTCTGGCAGTGCTCCTCCTGCTCCTCCTTGCACAAAGGCGGAGGTAGCGGTCCTGCTGCTGGGTTGTTGCCCTCCTACGGCCTCCTCCACGTCTCCTGATGTACTGGCCTGTCTCCTGGTAGCGCCTCCATGCTCTGGACACTACGCTGACAGACACAGCAAACCTTCTTGCCACAGCTCGCATTGATGTGACATCCTGGATGAGCTGCACTACCTGAGCCACTTGTGTGGGTTGTAGACTCCGTCTCATGCTACCACTAGAGTGAAAGCACTGCCAGCATTCAAAAGTGACCAAAAAAATCAGCCAGGAAGCATAGGAACTGAGAAGTGGTTTTTGGTCCCCACCTGCAGAACCACTCCTTTATTGGGGGTGTCTTGCTAATTGCCTATAATTTCCACCTGTTGTCTATTCCATTTGCACAACAGCATGTGAAATGTATTGTCAATCAGTGTTGCTTCCTAAGTGGACAGTTTGATTTCACAGAAGTGTGATTGACTTGGAGTTACATTGTGTTGTTTAAGTGTTCCCTTTATTTTTTTGAGCAGTATATAAATACTGTAGTAAAGTAACTAGTAACTATATACTATAGTAATTAATGTAGTGTTTTTGTGGACATTACTGTAATATTTACTATAGTGTTTTAATTTTATTGTCCTTGACATCAAAGTGGAGTCTTTCTCCTTCAGGAAACCTACTGGAGAATTTTAGGTTTCTCCAGTAGGTTGTACATAACCTGTAAGGAGGTAGGACTGGGGTCTGAATGGATAGTTCTGAGATTCTGCTCTTTTTTATATAACTGAGGTATATACTTTACCTGGCATGTAGGTTTCCCACTCCTAGGTGGCACAAATTGCGATATGGGGGAGGGGAATGGGCAAGGTATATGCACATTCGATACCGTAGAATATACTATAGTTAAAAAGTGTAGTGTTTTTGCGGGCTGTGTTTTTGCAAACATTTCTGTAGCATTTTGCGGATAATACTGTAGTGTTTACTATAGTATTCTACAGTAAACTACGGTTTACTATAGAATTCTATAGTAAACTGTAGTAGTTTTCATGTAGGGTCTCCAGAAAGGAGTGAAGATGAAGAGGGAAGAAGAAAGAGGGTAGAGGTATGGTGGAAGAATTATAGCGAGAGTGAGTGAAAAAAATTGAGAAAGAGATACGGAGGCAGAAAGAGCGAGAGATATGGAGTTGGAGAAAAGACATGGAGAGAGAAGGAGAAGAAGAGATATACAAAAGGAGAGAGAGATAGAGAGGGAGTTGAATAGGAAGTGACAGAGAGAAAGGAAGAGAGAGTGTTGAAAAAGAGACAGGCCAGATATAGGAAGATACAGAGAGAGTCAGTTGAAGAAGAGTGAAGAAGAGAGAGTTGGAGGGTGTGTGTGCGCGTGGGTGTGTATTAAGAGGATATTTTAATGAAAGTCTGTCACCAAGCTATTTGAAAGAAAATAAACTGATAATTGGATGGATGCATTTGTGTGTGTGTGTGTGTGTGTGTGTGTGTGTGTGTGTGTGTGTGTGTGTGTGTGTGTGTGTGTGTGTGTGTGTGTGTTACCTCTGCGGTGGTGAGGAAGATCTCATCGGTGACGTGTCGGATTGCACAGGCGGTGACGCCCAGGCCAACTCCAGGGAACACGTATGCATTGTTGCCCTGGCCAGGGAAGAACGTCCGCCCATCAGGGAGGGTCACGGGGTCAAATGGACTGCCACTGGCAAAGATGCCCCGCCCCTGGGCCAAACAAGTGTCAAGGGTGTCAACATGGGAAAATATATTATACTGTGCATATACTGTACCCCTCACCTCTAAATTAACTTTCCCCTAGGGTCACTGTAGTAAGTACAATATGTGCTCTTAATCAATTTAGGAGTGGCTGCATGTCCAAATTCTCTGGACGCCTCTTCCCGATCTCTAAACAACTGAACCTTCTGTACCATGTGTGGGATTACAGGCTGCTCTGGCGAACACAGGACGTTCGGCTGCCCAGAGGTTGAATTCTGGCAAATTTCAATCGTGCTGTCAATCAAATTGTGTGGTGTTGATCAATGATCAAAGTTGATCAATGATCAAAGTGAAATAACAGTTTTGTGGTTAAAATGCAGACTGTTTAGACTGTGTCCTGCTTATGTTTATGCTACCGCAACATCTTAAGTTACAACAGACAGTGGGTTGTGACCTACATCCTAAACGAACCTATAAAATATCAATTTTTTTTAACGTTACTTTAAATCGCAGCGGGGCTTTAATTTCAGCTGTTCAGAAATATGAGGCAGACGTAACCCAGACGTAACCTAACACTTGAGCAGAACGTGATTCCTTTGTTTAGCTCTGGGGAGGAGGCGCCCAGGTGGGCGGGACAGGGGGCGGAACTCAGTGGTTTGATTCGGTCACGCAGTCTCAGCCATCAATTTCACCAGTAAACACAATACATTCACATATTAACTTCTGTACACATACTGTTCAAGCACAGTGCTGTTGGACAGCACACTTCAGACCCACTCCAGTACCTCTGTGATGGCGTAGCACTGCTCGGCAGTGCACTCTGCCTTGCTGGTGGGGTTGCTAAGGGCGAAGATGATCGGCCTCTCATTAAACGAGGCCATGTCCCTTATGATTTCCTCCGTGAAAGCTCCAGAGATGGCCGCCACACCTAGAGAGCAGGTAGGCACCAAAAGCAAGAAAACGGACTGACACATGGAGGGACTACCTGAACTTAAACCCAATACGAAATGCTCACTATCATTTTCCGTTGCAAAATGTTTTGCTACGGTGTATCCTAATGAATAAGACCCACGAGAGAACACACTAACCATGCAGATTACAAACTCTAACCCAGGGGTTGTAAACCATCTCTATCCACCTGGAGAGATATTGGGTAATTGGAATTTCAATTAAATCTCAGTGATTTACTGGATTGTATTGAATTATAATCTCTATAAATAAAAGGTTAAAGGAAAATCCAATTGACCCCCCCCCCCCCTCCCCCCAGTGAGCTGATTAGTGTATTACCTATGATGGCTGTGGGTTTGAGTTCATGCACCACATCTACCAGATTCCTCATCTGCTCGTGCTCGTGGGCAAACCTCTCCTTCTCATGGGTCAGGTGGTCTCTGCCCTGAGAGTGGAAGAGAAATAGTTGGAAGACAGATTATGATGAAGCTTGTTTCTACACATGCCAACTGGCAGCTGCCAACAACTTATGCTCTATTTGATGATCTCTGAAATAAATACATAGAGGGATTCAAACACAGACACAGAAACACAAAGACTATCTGCAAGAGCCAAAGATTCTGAACTTCTCCACCCTAACCCACTTAAGGGAAATACGCTTGATGGGGTTTCAGTGGAGTCAAGTGCTATGTGTTCTGGTCACTAGAGGGCAGTGTTGACTCAATGCTGGTCTACAGAGTTGGTGACAAATGTACATCCAGCTTGCCAAAGGCTCCATGGAGTTATATTCCTATAAAGTTAATAACAACAGGCACCACCACTCTGCCTGCATGTCGGTCTTTCTGCCTGCCTGCCTGAAAGCCTCATCATTTAGTTGATCAAATAAGGATTACTTCTATAAACAATTCCCTCTTCATCTTTTATTGCGTCAACCCTGTGGTCAGAATGACCTTTTCAAGACAGACTGTCCTGGAAAAGGTCATACCGTGACAGAAGCATGGACACAATACCAGCTTCTGGTGTAATTGAGTGTGCGCTGTGCAAGAGTTATTTTTATCATTGACCGAACAGAATTGACTCCACAAACATGCCTCAGATGGCAATCTCCGGGTAGTTCTTCAGTCCCCAACCACATATGGATCATGACAGAGCTAAGACCGTGGCAGTTCTCGGTTGCAAGACATGCAATACCGTTGCCTGTGTCTAGACAACAACGGACTCAAAGGACTGGTAGACAACCAGGCTCAAACTCACCCACACCCTGGCAGCATCTGGTGAAACCCTAAATGAAATGCATAACACATCTACACCCCATGATATACTCTGCCTGTCTTGTTGAACTACGAGAGCAACTACTCTCGTTCAGACTCATGTCTGTCTGTCAGTCCATGACAAATGATGTATAATAAACATGGCTTGGGATCAATTCCATTTAAATTCAGTCAATTTACGAAGTAAACTGAGATTCTGTCAGTCACGTCATACATTGTGAATATATGCATGTCTATAGGTCCGGACAGTGGGGACTCCAGACAGAGCTGTGTCTACTCTAAAGGGGATGAGTGACCCTGGCCGAGTGGCAGAGCGGAGGTACTTGTATCACCTTGACGATGAGGCCCTTGGAATCAACCATCCAGATCTTCCTCAGAGCCTTGTCTTTTGGGAGTCCCTCCTTCTCCATCGCCATCGTGATGAGGTCAGCTATCCCCATCGCGGCCTGGGGACAAGAGGGAGAGAAAAGGGAGGGAGAGAGAAGTCAGATGTGATAAGAATGCCTCTGTGCCCCACCATTCACTTCCCTGATCAAACAAGGAATAAGTCCCTTGCTTTCACCCCTAAACCTGCAGACAATTGACCCAGTTATTATTCAGACTTATTGTAATCTTGACTCTAGTTATATTAATGCACACCTTTTATTTTGGGATTTAACTCAATGTAGGTCAGTGAAACGCTTGAAAGGCTCAACAAGTCCTTTTCTTCTGTTCTCAGCACAATAACCCTTCACTGTAAATGCCCTCAAACTCTACACATTACCATCTACTTCCCTTTCAATACAAAGTGGTCATGCATCAACATGGAAAACACATGAAACAAGGCATTTCACAGTCAGGCCAAGAGCCCCAGAGACTAAAAGACATTCTAAATGTCTCCCCATTACAAATGATGTTGTGCTAATCACAGTTTTATGGCCATGTTCTCCTGTTTATTAGAGACAGGGTCTGTTGTGCCACAGCCTAGTGGTGTACTAGACCTCAATAAAAAGCTCAGTGATTGGGAACGGGAATTTGAAGCATTGGTCTGCGGTTATTTCTGATTCTGTCATTAGGGGCAATCAGTCTGCCGTTTTTCTGAGCAGAAAAAAAACAGGAGTGAATTTGCACATTGACAAGAGCTCTGCACCCACCTCCCCTGCACCCTGGAATACAATGGTGTGGTCTGACATCTTGCTCTTGGTGACACGAAGGGCAGCGAGTAGGCCGGCCACCGCCACTGCAGCGGTACCTGAGGGGGGTTTGGGGGGGAGAGAGTGACATATATGATATAGACCTGCAAGTATGAGCTTTCCTCAAGTGAGTTACTATTGCAGTGAGAGAGAGAGAGAGAGTGTGTAAAAGACAGAAAACAGACAAAATAAAAGATGAGACATATTACAGAGCCACACCGTAACACAATCTCCTCAGTATATCATAGGGCTTGTACAGCAAAAGTCCATTTGCCCTTTATGTTGTCTGCAGTAATAGCATGCAGATTTACCAAGACAGAGAATTAGAGAGAAAATATGGTTTAGATTAGCCTGCAGAAATCACAACGCTACCAGGGCTAATTTCTGGGGAATGTAGTTTTATTTGACAGACAAACTAATGGCTACTCAGACATGGTGTGACTGACACTGTGGTCTCATTAACAGAGCGGATACAAAAAGTTTGGTCTGTGTCCCAAATGGCACCCTATTCCCTGTATAGTGCGCACAGGGCCCATAACGCTCTGGTCAAAAGTAGTCCACTACAGAGGGAATAGTGGTGCCATTGGCGACACAGCCCTAGTCCGGAGTCTCTGGACTTACTGTTACATTACTGTTGTTTTCCACAGGGCTCTATCAAACCCAACCCGCCGGAGAGAGAGCGATCAGAGAGAGCGATCAGAGAGAGGGATCAGAGAGAGGGATCAGGGGCTCGGTGTGTTCGTTTGAGATTTGAATTAGTGCTCCATGAACAAGCTATCTGATTTAAACTGATTGGATGAATGGGTGGATGGATGTGGGTGTGTGTGCGCACGCACCCGCGTGCGTTGGAGAAGAATAAAAAGTGATATAGGGAGGAAGGAAGAGAAAGTGGAAACGGAAAAAAAGAGAGAAAGGAGTATGATTGATCGAGAGGGAGTTTGAGTGCATGTGGTGTGTGTGTGTGTGTGTGTGTGTGTGTGTGTGTGCGTCGTGCGTGGGTTCTTGTGAGCACGTTATCGAGTCTCTGTGCAATTGACATTGGCATTTTGCAATTGAAGTATACGTGTACCTTGGATGTCATCGTTGAACGTGCAGAACTGGTTACGGTACTTGCTCAGCAGACGGAAGGCATTGGTATTGGCAAAGTCCTCAAACTGGATGAGACAATCCATTCCATACCTGTGGATAAGACAGCCAAGTCAGATAAGACAACATTCACATCCCTAGAGTTCAAAAAAAGGAGAGAGCTGAAAAATCAGAGTAATCACTTCCAGGACCGTGATAATGCTGTGTATCTACAGTAGAGGAATGTTGCCCACACACACACACACACACACACACACACACACACACACACACACACACCTCTGTGTAGCATGCTCTATATAGCGCTTGCCTATGCCAAGTCCCTCTTCTACACCATAGGAATAAGCACCTTCACAATTCTGTCCTGGAGAGGGCACTCCTACACTGTTGAGGAGTTACATTTGAAACGCGTGGAGTGGGATGCTGTATGAGCTTGGTGTGTTTATGCATACGACTAATTATGCATGCAAATAAGCATGTTTCAATGTGTAGGCTATACCATCCAGCGATCCACTTTGTCAATGACTTAGGCCACAAAAATACAGTAAGAAACTTGGTGTTCAGGACTGATTCCATGACAGGCTATTTGCCTCTGCTTAGTGGCCAATCCTCAAACAGCTGTCCTTCAGGTTACTAGACAGGTGAAATTGTCTGTCAAGAAGGGAGATCTACTAGCTACCACAAAGGAATGGAAACACTATAAAACCCTGAGTAATGGCAAGAATAGCAGGACCACCTAGTCAATCATCACCAGTCTACTTTACAAGCTAATCCACAGTCCACCCTGTTCACCAACAGACCTCGTCATCCACTAATACAAAACCCTACAAACACACGATACACAGAAAATAAGAAGTGCATTGCGAGTTGCTAAAATAGCCTTAGCAGAAAGTAACTCCTGGTTCCCATGCTCTCTTCTGCAGTGCTGTAAATCTGTGAAAACAGAGTAACATAAGCTCTATTAGCCAAGCCCAGTGTCACGCAGATACGATAGGGGTAGAGGGAGGGAGACGGTGGGACATTCATTTCTAATGAAAACTCCAGGGCTCGCATTTCGGCAGAGAGCGACGGCAGCCCAGAGTGTGGACCCGTCAACCACGAGGGCAAGGAGGGGGAGCGGCGATGTGAGTTTCATCCCCTTGTTCTTTATGGCTCTTTCTAGCTCCAATATAACTTGGTTGTCTCTCCCCTCTCTGTCTTTCTGTCCCTCTCCATTATTTCTCTCTCTACCCCTCTCGTTCGCTCCTTCTCTCCATCTTTCTGGAAAGCCCCACTTCGTCATACCCGGCATATGGAAAATATTCACCCCTAGCATTTCTGCAGCTTATTGTACAAATCACTAAAGCTGTTTCCCAGTTGGCCTTCTGCTGCTAAAAAGCTTAAGCATTCAGGGCAGGAGGAGGAGGAAGAATTGAGAGGGGGATGAGAATTGGAGAGGAAGGATGAGAGGATGAGAGTTGGGCTTCAGTGCTAATAAAACTTTAGCTCCAGATCAGAGAGGTGGGTTCCATCACTGTGTCTGTCTGTCTGACCCTATATTCATCAGACTCAGCCATCTGTGATACAGCACATTCTGTAAGTGACGATTGACGCAGGGAAGGACTGAACGAGCGCTCAAAACGAGCACAGCGGGACCGTGGAGAGAAAAATGTGTTTTCTATCAGGCAGAGGGGAAAGCAAAGTACTAAAGCAGTGCAGCTATGGCTACGTGGAGGACGCGAGAAGCAGCCAAAAAGGCACCAGAAACTTTTCATTGTCTCAGGGCTCAGAGAGGCGCACTGCGAGAGAGGCGAGGATGCTGTCGCAACTGCAGCACCACTACCGCCCCCTACCGTGCTTTAGTGTATCGCTACGAGGTCACCTCAGTTCATCCAGAAAAACAGGCGCCCTCGCATTTCTTCAAAGAGGTGGTTTTGGAGGCAGAGTGTTGTGGCTCTGTGGCTCTGAGACAGATGACAGCTCGTGTTGAATGTGACAAAATCATATAGTAAGGATTGGATAGCTTCGAGTTGAAGCACAGACTGATTTATCCTGTTGATAGATAGTACATGATCTACACAGCTCTGTATAGGAGTTCTAATGAGGACTGAATGGCCACAATCAATCAATCAAAACCAAAATGAGAATATTTGTGATGGAGGGAGAGACTGAAAACAGTGACTGTGTTGGATCAGTCTTGGCTAGGGTCAAGCCCCTGATCCTCAGGCCATACCAATAGAGAGAGGGGGGAGAGGGGGAGAAAAGGGAGATGGGGGAGAGGGAGTGAGGGCTAGAGGGGGGTTCCTCCGACCATAACAAAAACCCCTGGTATGTATTGACGATTTCCATTCTCCCCAAAAGCCTGTCGTCTTCCTCTGACGCCTGACGTCTGAATGGGCCCATCACTCCCACAATGCACCTCTCAGCTTACTGTAAAACACCCAAGACAAAGAGGCTGGATGTGCTTTAGGTGAGAAGCCTCTAGAAACTACCAATACGCCACACCCAGAGATGAGTAACATGCCTAGTAGAAATTCTTAAGTGAGGTTGGTGGAGAGAACACAGTCTCTCAGTGAGGAGGGAACAGAGAGAGGGCAAAAGAGAGAGAAACAGAGTGAGACGAGAAGACCTAAAGGTGTTGAGAGGAGCTCCTCTGCCCAGTGCTAAATCAGCCCATCAGCTCCTCTGTCAACTAGACTGTCCACTCAGACTCCTAGGAGACAGAGCGGCTGCAGAGACAACTGGAAAACACTCCATCCATCACTGTAGATTAGAGGGACAATGTGGAAAAATGATTCCTCCTTGCACCTGCTTATGGAAGTGTTCACAAGACAGTTCATCTAGCCTGGTCCCAGATCTGTATGTGATGAATAACCAACTCACAACAACCATAAGAGTTGGCAGATCTTGGACCAGGCTAACCACATCTCCCTGGCACAACACACACCTGTGAGCTAAGGCTGTGTGTGTGTGTGTGTGTGTGTGTGTCCCTGCTGAAGGGGCTCAGAATAGGTCTGGGTTGCTTACGCATTGGTTAAACTGTACCACATCAGGCCTTAACCAAAAAACGCAGTGTTCCGAAGAAAAGTTGAAGAAACACTCCCAGTAACGTAATGCAGATAAACCAATAGACGCACACACGCAAAAAAGCATTGCTGGTTATGTGCTACTGTACAAGGGAGAAGACGCCATAGATCTCAACTCAACTAGGTTGGTCTAAGTCTAAAAGGTAGGCCTAAACTTTACTACAAACTTTACCAGTCTCTTGTACACTGCACACTACACTATGGGGATAACATTTTAGTTGAGAGAACATTCAGGGAGACAGGTAGCCCTATGTTCCAAGAGGTAGCCTAGTTGGACAAAAAGTGCATTGGTAAGCAGCTTAGATAAATGACAGAGAACACTAACATATTTTTAGCCAAATATGATATAAATGTAGGCCTATATTTAAGTCCTTTTTTTATCTAATTCTTTTGGTGCGAAAATGTTCTAATATAATTGATTGAAGCGTACGTTGTGTAAATAACTCCAACACGTCTAGTGAACTGTCAAGCATGATCAACTTTAGATGACACATGTAAGATAAAGAGAACATTTGTTAAGTGGTTGATCACAGATTGTTTAAATCGGATTTGCATCTGTAGCCTATAGCTAGAGCCATCTTAAAGAATGTGAGGCACAAAAATGTAAGGGTTGAATTGAATTATTGATTAAAGGGTACAGTGGTATCTCTGTAGATTGGCTATCAATTCAAGTGTACTATTGTGTATAACTTCCTTGACTTGGTGACATCATCATGGTGACATCATCAAGGGTTGGCATGGTTATTATTGCTAAGCAATGCGAGGTTAAGTAAAACACAGTGTGGCGTTACTAGCATAATACCGTGATATCACAACAGTGTTGACATGGAAGGTTGACGTAACCGAATCATATGAGGTTACATTGAGGTCCCTATTAGAAGAGATCATGACAAGAACGTACCTAACCGAAGTACATATTGGCTGGACAGTGGGAGCGGCTCAGGTAAATTTTAATTTGGGATTAAGATACAGTACTTGCATAAAGTTACATGGAGAATGAAGGAAAGACGTGCTGTTGCCACATTTTCTGCGCTTGATACTGTATTTCTGACATTGTTTATCTCAATGGTGACATGTGATAATGACTAATGGATCTTTAGAGCTACAAAGCCTGATGTCATGAGAAGTGATCGCTTACAGGTTTTTTTTATTGCTTTGGTACTATTTTCACAAGTATGTGGTCAAATTTCACAACTCTTAGTGCAAAACTCAAAAAGATCAAAAACTTTAATCACATTTTCAATTGACTAATAAGCACAACACATAAAAATCACACAGTAACTTTTTCACCAGACCTGATCAGTGTTTCATCTAGAAATACCTTTCATATAAAGTAATTGCCTTTCACAATGCAATCTCAAAATACTTTTCATGTGATTTTCTCATTTGTTTAAATACTTTGACCATCACTTAATCCAACTGCGCTTAATGGTTAATCACTTAACCATTTCTTAAACTGGTTTGTCTATTATATATGGATTTTGATGGGGCCCATGCCCACCTATTTGACTTCTTTGATGGGGCCCATGTCCACCTCTTTGATGGGAAATAAAGCAGGCCATTGAGGAGAACGGTGACACCTTTGCCAATGTGGCATCCATCAGCCTACCAACAATCGCCTGGCTTTTGAAGAGGCACCAGGTATCTATGAAACACATTTACCTGGAGTCTTTTGAGAGCAACAATGACCTGGAAACAACTGCGGGTGAGTATTTTTTAAAACATTTTATTTATTTTTTATTTAACTAGGCAAGTCAGTTAAGAACAAATTCTTATTTACAATGACGGCCTAGGAACAGTGTGTTAACTGCCTTGTTCAGAGGCAGAATGACAGATTTTTACCTTGTCAGCTCGGGGATTCGATCTAGCAACCTTTTGGTACTGGCCCAATGCTCTAACCACTAGGCTACCTGCCACCCCTTTTGTTATATAGTGCTGTGCAGGTACAGCACTATATACTTCATTACTGTTACTATGATGCACATGCTACTTCACAATATCATATTGGAACTTTAAAAATAACTAACCAAAATATATTTTTAGAGGGTGATGGTGCTTGCTGCTGCTGTGAACCATCGCAAGTATATCTTTGTTGATGAAGCGGTCTTCAACCTGGCCTCATCAGCCAACGGTCGACCGTCCAAGTGCCTGGACAATGTGGGGGAAACATCTCCATGTGCGCAGCTATCTCTGAAGATAGTGTTGTAGGATATTAGGTCATTACATGGGTCCTACAACGCTGCACACTGTCAAGGTGAAGGGGACAAATATGGCATTGTGTGGGACAAGGTCAGGTTCCACCATGCAGAAGTGGTTCAGGCATGGTTTTGGGCCCATCCCAGATTCGTGACCCTACACCTCTCCCCATACTCTCCTTTCCTCAAACCTATTGAGGAATTATTTTCAGCATGGTGGAGGAAGGTGTATGATTGCCATCCCCAGGATTGCACCACCTTCCTTCTGGCCATGGATGAGGCATGAGACAACGTCAATGCAGACCAATGTCAAGCTTGGATTCGCCATGCCAAAAGGTTTTTCCCGCGGTGCATGAACAATGAGGATATTCACTGTGATGTGGATGAGAATTTATGGCCAAATGCTCAAGACAGACTTGAGTCAAATTAATGAGTGCTAAACGTTGTTATATTTTCATTCATATCATTTGTTTCAGTACATTTCTTACATTTGATTACAGATTGCAATTCTATCATGTTTTTTTTGTTGCATGAATGATTGTAGAGGATGTCTTTGAACACACATTGGATAGATATTATGGAAATTATAGATTTTCGGGCAATTTTGTAGGGTAATGTAAATGTATTGCCTAATGTGAAAATGGTGTAATCTACTGTAATTTACAGTACTGTAGTAAATTACTTTCAGCACTTCTAAGGGCGATTTAAAACCTGCATTGTTTGCTATTGGATTAACTGGTAGTTAAAAGAACTAAACTGAAAAGATATCAATATGTTGTGTTTTGGTGATTAAACCAATGTTCTCATTACATTTCACAATACACGTATATTTTGAATCAATGGTTGTGTGGTGAGAGATGCTTACAATCCAAATAAATGCACAATGGAAGGTTTTGAATGAAAGACTGGCTGCATTACAAGTGTGACCAGTTTGGAGTTGTTACCAAGAGTTGTGAAAATGTACCACATACTTGTGAAAATAGTACCAAAGCAATAAAAAAACTGTTAAAGGTGATATTTTTTGATATATTGGTATATACTACCCACCACTGCGACCTGTACGCTCTCGTTGGCTGGCCCTTGCTTCATACTCGTCGCCAAACCCACTGGCTCCAGGTCATCTACAAGACCCTGCTAGGTAAAGTCACGCCTTATCTCTGCTCGCTGGTCACCATAGCTGCACCCACCCGTAGCACGCGTTCCAGCAGGTATATCTCACTTGTCACCCCCAAAGCCAATTCCTCCTTTGGCCGCCTCTCCTTCCAGTTCTCTGCTGCCAATGACTGGAACGAACTACAAAAATCTCTGAAACTGGAAACACTCATCTTCCTCACTAGCTTTAAGCACCAGCTGTCAGAGCAGCTCACAGATCACTGCACCTGTACATAGCCCATCTGTAAATAGCCCAAACAACTCTCTTCCCCTACTGTATTTATTTATTTTGCTCCTTTGCACCCCAGTATTTCTACTTTGCACTCTCATCTACTGTCAAATCTACCATTCCAGTGTTTTAATTGCTATAATGTATTTACTTCGCCACCATGGCCTATTTATTGCCTTTACCTCCCTTATCTCACCTCATTTGCTCACATTGTATATAGACTTATTTTTCTACTGTATTATTGACTGTATGTTTGTTTTACTCCATGTGTAACTCTGTGTTGTTATATGTGTCGAACTGCTTTGCTTTATCTTGGCCAGGTCGCAGTTGTAAATGAGAACTTATTCTCAACTTGCCTACCTGGTTAAATAAAGGTGAAATAAAATAAAAAATATTCTAGAAGGTTGGAGTGTGTTAAAGATGCACTATGCAGAAATCACTCCGCCATTTCCTAGTTGTTTCAGTTTGTGACAAAACAAACAAGTTTCGTGTAGAGAATCATTGTACCATCTAAACCACTGTGAAATATATTTTCCATAACCTAAAATATTGTATTCTCAGCTCTTTGAAGATGGTGTACAAAATCTAAAGTAAAAGAGCAAAAAAACTAAACTTAAGAATGGGACGCATAGAAATAACACACAAGAACAGATCTACCACTTCTTAGACTTGTTTTCAATGAGAATGACAGATCTAACATTACTATGTGAATTCGGTCGCCCAAAAAGTTGCATATCTCAGCTTTAAGTGAAGCGTTAGTGAAGGGACATTGAAGAGGCTAGGTGAAAGATATCTTTGGATGTTTCCTATAATATGCTTCATGTAGCTGGATATTTAATTACTCTTTTTTCATCGTCATATTCATTTTATGGGTTAGAATCAAGTGCAATTGTTCGAATTTTGTGATTTTTCCTTTGTCTTATGTTTAGGCCTATGCTGTATGCCTATGTGTGTTTTGTCACATTGCTATAGAATTTGCACTCCTTTGGTAGCAACACAGAAGTTTGCTTACACTCAAAACCTCTCCATCTCTCCCTTAAAGAACATTCATTATAGAATGAAAAAGAAGACATTTGCTATAGGAGGAGGACGACTGGTGTTTCAGTGAGGAGATGGGCCTGCTGGAGACGCAGGAGAGAAACTTTGAAAAAGTATGCAGGCTAATGCGCAGACTCATGATGACACACGCCCCATTCAAAATCCAGCTCGGTAGAGGCATGAGGCTGGATGGAGAGAAAGGACAACGGGTATGAGAGGCTGGAGAAGCCTTAATAGAGGAAGATGGGTGAGAAGGTGAAGATGGAAGTGAATAGAATGACAAAGAACCTGCGGGTGATGTTGGAGGAATGGGCAAACGGGGAGAGAGAAGAAAAAAGGAGGGCGGATGAGAGGAAGAAGGAGAAGGGGATATGGGAGGTGGATAGAGATGAGTTGATGGACGAGGAGATCCTCAATTAGTGAGCAATCAAGATAAGTGGAAAAGGAGAGAACTGGAGGAGAGAAAGAGGATAGCGGAACTGATGGCCATCGAGAATGACGGAAAGTCGGAGGTCAAGTTGGGAGTGTGGCGATATCCAGACAGGAACAGTGAGGACATGCAGAGAAAGGAACTCAGTCTGCAGGAGAGAATTAGTAACTAAATGACAAAAGAGAGGAAGGAAGTCATGTACCTGGAGAGGATAATGGTACAAAGAAATGGGGGAGAGGTGATAAAAGAGAGAAGAAGAAGTGTGAAAGAGGTGATAAAAGAGAAGGCGATAAGTAAACTTACGTAAAATAGAAGGAAAGAGGAAGACATGGAAAGTGAGTGACGACATATTCCGGATTGCATGCCCTCCTGTGTGATTGGGAGACCGACGTTGAGAACACTGAATGGACTGATATTGATGATAGTGAGAGTTTTGAAACAAATTAGAAGAAGGAAGAGAAAGAGGGTGATGAGGAAAATAATGTGAATTTCCAGACAGATGAAGAACGGACAGGTGACGGTTGCACCAGGGGATTCAAAATCCACGAAATGACAAAGAAAGAGTGGGATGAGGAAAAGAAAGGAGACTAAGAGGTTTTGGGAGAAAGAAGAGAGTAATGAAGAATGAACAGACAGTGGGGATAGTGAGACCAAGAAGAGAGAGATGTAAAGACAGCCATGGAAAGAAATCACCCCAAAACTCTCCTTGGGGACCCCCAGCCGTGCCATGTATTTGAACTATTCCAGAGATAACAAACCTGATTCAACTTGTCAATTAATCCTCAATTAGTCAATCAGGTGTGCTCGTTCAGGACTACAATAAAATGGTTAAACGTCTGGGGGACCCCGAGGAGTGGTTTGAGAAAGGGATACGACCTAGACAATCCAGTAATGTGTAAAGGTAAAAAGGCTCTTGATCAAATCAAATATTATTTGTCACATGCGCCGAATACAACAAGTGTAAACCCTACAGTGAAATTATTAATTACAAAATAAATAAAAAAATGTGTTAAGTAAAAAATTGAAAATAAAAGTAACAAGTAATTAAACAGCAGCAGTAAAATAACAAGCG
Organism: Salmo trutta; assembly: GCF_901001165.1. NCBI lineage: Eukaryota > Metazoa > Chordata > Actinopteri > Salmoniformes > Salmonidae > Salmo > Salmo trutta. Next base: position 32,281,952 of record NC_042993.1, on the reverse strand, counting down.
AGGCTATATACAGGGGGCACCGGTTAGTTGAGGTAATTGAGGTAATATGTACATGCATGTAGAGTTAAAGTCACCATGCATAGATTGTAAACATTGAGTAGCAGCAGCGTTAAAGAGGGGTCTGGGTAGCCATTTGATTAGCTGTTCAGGAGTCTTATGGCTTGGGAGTAGAAGCTGTTAAGAAGCCTTTTGGACCTCGACTTGGCGCTCCGGTACCGCTTGCCGTGCGGTAGTAGAGAGAAAAGTCTATGACTAGGGTGAATGGAGTCTGTGACAATTTTTAGGGCCTTCCTCTGACACCGCCTGATATAGAGATCCTGGATGGCAGGAAGCTTGGCCCCAGTGATGTACTGGCCCGTACGCACTACACTCTGTAGCGCCTTGTGGTCGAAGGCCGAGCAGTTGCCATACCAGGCAGTGATGCAACCAGTAAGGATGCTCTCGATGGTGCAGCTGTAGAAACTTTTGAGGATCTGGGGGCCCATGCCAAATCTTTTCAGTCTCCTGAGGGGGAATAGGCTTTGTCGTGCCCTCTTCACGATTGTCTTAGTGTTTGTACCATGATAGTTTGTTGGTGATGTGGACATCAAGGAACTTGAAGCTCTCAACCTGTTCCACTACAGCTCCGTCGATGAGAATGGGGGCGTGCTTGGTACTCCTTTTCCTGTAGTCCACAATCATCTCCTTTGTCTTGATCACGTTGAGGGAGAGGTTGTTGTCCTGGCACCACACGACAAGATCTCTGACCTCCTCCATATAGGCTGTGTCATCGTTGTTGGTGATCAGGCCTACCACTGTTGTGTCATCAGCAAACTTGCTGATGGTGTTGGAGTCGTGCCTGGCCATGCAGTCATGAGTGAACAGGGAGTACAGGAGGGGACTGAGCATGCACCCCTGAGGGGCCCCACGTGTTGAGGATCAGCGTGGCGGATGTGTTGTTCCCTACCCTTACCACCTGGGGGCGGCCAGTCAGGAAGTCCAGGATCCAGTTGCAGAGGGACGTGTTTAGTCCCAGGGTCCTTAGCTTAGTGATGAGCTTTGAGGGCACTATGGTGTTGAGCGCTGAGTTGACGTCAATGAATGGCATTCTCACATAGTTGTTCCTTTTGGCCAGGTGGGAAAGGGCAGTGTTGAGTGCAATAGAGACTGCATCATCTGTGGATCTGTTGGGTCGGTCTGCAAATTGGAGTGGATCTAGTGTTTCTGGGATAATGGTGTTGATGTGACCCATGACCAGCCTTTCAAAGCACTTCATGGCTACAGATGTGAGTGCTACAGGTTGGTAGTCATTTAGGCAGGTTACCTTAGTGTTCTTGGGAACAGGGACTATGTTGGTCTGCTTGAAACATGTTGGTATTATAAACTCAGTCAGGGATAGGTTGAAAATGTCACTGAAGACACTTGCTAGTTGGTCAGCGCATGCTCGGAGTACACGTCCTGGTAATCTGTCTGGCCCTACGGCCTTGTGAATGTTGACCTGTTTAAAGGTCTTACTCACATCGGCTACGGAGAGTCTGATTACACAGTTGTCCAGAACCGCTGGTGCTCTCATGCATGTTTCAGTGTTATTTGCCTCGAAGCGAGCACAGAAGTAATTCAGCTCGTCTGGTAGATTTGTGTCACTGGGCAGCTCGTGGCTGTGCTTCCCTTTGTAGTCTGTAATAGTTTGCCAGCCTTGGCACATCCGACGAGCGTCAGAGCCGGTGTACTACGATTCAATCTTAGTCCTGTATTGACGTTTTGCTTGTTTGATGGTTCGTTGGAGGGCATAGCAGGATTTCTTATAGGCTTCAGGGTTCCTTGAAAGCAACAACTCTACCCTTTAGCTCAGTGCGGATGTTGCCTGTAATCCATGGCTTCTGGTTGGGGTATGTACGTACGGTCACTGTGGGGACGACGTCATTGATGCACTTATTGATGAAGCCAGTGACTGACGTGGTGTGCTCCTCAATGCCATCGGAAGAATCCCGGAACATATTCCAGTCTGTGCTAGCAAAACAGTCCTGTAGCTTAGCATCTGCTTCATCTGAAAACGTTCTTATTGACCGAGTCACTGATGCTTCCTGCTTTAGTTTTTGCTTGTAAGCAGGAATCAGGAGGATAGAATTATGGTCAGAGTTGTCAAATGGAGGGCGAGGGAGAGCTTTATACGTGTCTCTGTGTGTGGAGTAAAGGTGGTCTGGAGTATTTTTCCACCTCTGGTTGCACATTTAATATTCTGATAGAAATTAGGTAAAACTGATGAGATTCCCTGCATAAAAGTCCCCGGCCACTAGGAGCGCCGCCTCTGGATGAGCGTATTCCTGTTTGTTTATGGCCATATACAGCTCACTGAGTGTGGTCTTAGTGCCAGCATCGGTCTGCGGTGGTATATAGAGAGCTACGAAAAAAATGGATGTAAACTCTCTTGGTAAATAGTGTGGTCTACAGCTTATCATGAGACTCTTCAGCTGTGTTCTAGTGTGGTCTACAGCTTATCATCACTCTTCCTCAGGCGAGCAAAACCTCGAGACTTCCTTCGATTTCCTGCACCAACTGTTGTTTACAAATTTACATAGGCCGCCGCCCCTTGTCTTACCAGAGGCCGCTGTTCTATTCTGCCGAAAAAGCTTAAAACCCGCCAGCTGTATGTTAATCATGTCGTCATTCAGCCACGACTCGGTGAAACATAAAATATTACAGTTTTTAATGTATTTGTAAAACAGCGGACATCTTCTTCGGCACCAAATTCACTCCTTGATGGTGGTACTACTGGCTTTGCTCATTGAGATTTGCAGTACTTGCACTTTTTGTTTTTGTTTGGATATCTGCAATTAGATAGTGTTAAGCTAAGTCTTATAAACATCAGAATTGTTACTTGTCTCATTATCATCCTCTCAGAATTCCCCATTTTCTCTGTAGGGAAACATAGACAGTGGCCAAGGCCTCTCCAGCCCAGTAGGTCTATAGGACATCACACCACAAAGGTAAGAACAAGACAAGGTAACACATGACTGGACACCTCTTTCACAGACCAACAGGTAACTGCAAAAATAAAGTAAACACTTGAGTTAATTAAGCAATTAACATCCTATCATATTTAGGGTAATGTATCAGAATGCCCAGTTGCCCATTATTTTGGTTACCATGTCTAGGAGAAGAGATCTCATTGACTTTGAAAGAAGGGTCTCATAGGAGCATAGGGTTTTAAAGTGTGTGTGTGTCAGTCAACAGATCTCAACCCAATTGAACACTTATTGGAGATTCTGGAGTGGCGCCTGGACAGCGTTTTCCACCACCATCAACAAAACACTAAATTAAGGAATTTCTCGTGGAAGAATGGTGTCTCATCCAGGGCTCTAACTAAATAAAAAAAATATTGGTAGTACTGGTGCTCACAACTTTAAAAAGTTAGGTGCACAACATAAAATCTAGGAGCACCAGAAAAAATTAAGCTTTGTATTAAAATCGATTGAGATATTTACGAATTATCTTTGAAAGACAGTTTACATGTTGATACAAATACCGGCCATTCATTCCTTGCTATGATCATCTCCTGAAGAAGCTATCCCTTTTCCTTTTTTTCTGTGGCCCCAAATGTTTGGATATACTGGTAAAGTTACCCGGGTGTTAGCTTGCTAGCTAGCTAATGAGGTTTGTGGGAGATTATTTTGAGTTAGTGCACGTGTTTTTTTATATATATTTTTTAAATAGTTTATTGTATGTATTGCATAGTTTCACATATAAATAAAGATGTGGAACGATGCAATATACTATAAAAAAACAACAAACCGTGACGACGAGGTACAACATGCACTAACTCTAAAGTCACAGTTTGTTGTTTTTTTATAGTATGTATTGCATCGTTCCACATCTTTATTTATATGTGAAACTATGCAATACATACAATAAACTATTTAAAAAATATATATATATATATAAAAAACACGTGATGAAGAGGTACAACGTGCACTAACTCAAAATAATCTCCCACAAACACTAGTGGGAAAAACAACAACTTAAATATGATCCCCAATTAGAGATAACGATGACCAGCTGCCTCTATTTGGAAATCATCAGAATTGTAATTTTTTGCAGACAACAAGTGTTGCTTCATGAGGTTTATATGTGACACACGCGCACACACACACACACACACACACACACACACACACACACACACACACTTTTCACTGATATCGGCTACTCATTGGCGAATGGACTAGGGGTGGAGTGCACAGATGAGGCCTCCATCAATATGATACTTTCCTAGCACTGCTAAAGCCATCTGGGGGACGTCACCAGCCCAATACAGACCTCTTTTGTTCTTGACACTTTCATTCTTCTGTGATTTACGGCTTGCGTGGATAATACACATTCGTACTGAAGGAAATAACTTGCCGAAACGGGAAAACACTTAAGACTATCACCTTTTGATGGGGCGCTGAGGTTTCTCACTAACTGCCAAACTTCCCCTACAGTGAGTGCAAAGCCTTTTGACACACTAAAATGTTTGATACTGGTCTGAAAAAAAATCCAAGATGGCTATGAGAGATGACAGCCGATTTCCCATGTGGAGGATCGCTCAGACGCGGCGGTGTTACGTCTGGACCGGCGCGTGGGATAAAGAGGACAAATTAAAGACCCTGGCTCCTCGAGGCAACTTAATTCCAGGCCCGATGAAACCTGAACTTGTACCTGGAATCTTTCCGGAAGTGTCCTCTATTTCCAGGTTTGAGGGGGCGACAGAAGGATGCATAGAGTGGGTCTTGTTCCTCTGCGTGAATACCAGGGAGCCGCTGGCCTCCATAAAGAATGTCATGGACAAGGGCACTCTGTCCAAGCAGGATAACTCACACTGTCCTAAACTTTACATATACCTGTACAGTACACACACACACACACACACACACACACACACACACACACACACACACACACGCCAGGGTCAGGCCCTGCTAGCTCAGTATTTGTTTCCATCTCCCTGTGTGTGCATCCACATTGGCTGCCTGTTCTTTAAGTGTCCCTGGGGGGCTGAGGGGCCTTGGGGGCTGAAAGGCCAGAGAGGCTGGGAACTAAGCCTTCTTAATAAAGCCCCAGCGTCTCGCCTCCCTCTTTCCTTCTCTCCCCCAGAGAGCAAACATCTCTCAGCAACACGCATTATTTCCCAAAATCCCCTCTCCATCATTAAAGACGGAAACAGTCTGCATTCCTTCTCCCCCTCCATCCCCATCCACCAAAGAGGTTTAACCCAAAGCTGGCCCTGTAACCATGACGATGGACAAACAGAAAGACGGATGACAGAGTTGTTGGGTTCAAAAGAGAGAATCTTTGCTCATTAAATTATTTGACATGGGGACAAAAACGTGGGGGAAATGGTCGAGAGGCACAGAGAGGGGCAGAAGTAAAAAAGATCCTCGACTTTTCAGGCATTGAAATGCCTTGCGTGCTGCCCTCTACACCAACCCCAATTCATGCAAACCTGAGGAGGCCAACTCTCATAGAACCAATTGGATTGCAAAGGAAATGTATCCTGTTAAGCAGTTAGAGAGGGCTCTTCACCCAAAAGATCAAAGACTTGAACAGTGTCTAGACTCTTGGTGGTCCTTGGTTCCTCTGGTTTAAAATATTGCGGGGGAGCGTGTTGACTGATCGGAGTGTTTCTTTCTGTATTCTTTTCCAATAGTCTGGCCAGCGACTAAAGGAGAGGGGACACACGTAGACTGTTTCACAGGAGCCACCTTGGACAAGACCTTGGCCTGAAATCAATGACAAATGCTTGCACGGCCTTTGATGAGCGAATATATAAAAATATACGAGGCAGCATGAGTATAAAAAGCAGCTTCAGAATATAAAGTGGTTCCAAATGAGTGCACGGCCCGCCTAAGAGCTCGCTCTGTTTCTCTCAAAATGAAACAAGAATATTATAAAAACTCCCAGACTATAATCATTGATTCACTCCTTCATTCATTCAATCTCCAACCCCATAATCATTTGTTTTCCACCAATCCGGCTCTTTCGGGGAAAAGCTCTGCCATTCCCCGGAGTTGTGAAGCCACCCGGTTATTAAGGAGTCATGTCTTTCCCCTGCCAGTTGGAGAGGCACCAGACCCTGGTCTCTGCTCTGCTCTGGCCTCTGTGGAGCTGAGCTGGTCTTACATTAAGCAAGGCAACACGTGACCAGGGGTGGTCAGGGACAGCTTTGTGTCACCGAAGCCAAAACTTCAGTCACTACAGTGACAGGACTGGACACACTCCAAGCCCAAGGGGAAAGTATAGGCCTCTCCATATTCATCCCCTTATTTATACAGTCATTGATCCATCCCCACAAAGTGATAAAATATCCAATATGAATGTACAAACCTAATGTAGATATGGAATACCAAACAGCCCTATATCCAGTTATGCATCTAAGCCCAGCGAGCCCATCTCTAACCAAACCTATCCTGCCATGTCAAGCACAACACTGAACGTTTTGGAGACTGGGATTTGAAAGGGCTAGATTGGTTACATCACTAGGCTGCAGGATATGATGGGTCTGTTGGTGTGTGTGTGTGTGTGTGTGTGTGTGTGTGTGTGTGTGTGTGTGTGTGAGAAAGAGAGCGTTTAGAAACATGGTGAATGGAGAACTCATAGTGTGGTCGGATATCTTTCTCAGTGTCTGACCACTTAAGTCAGCACTCAGAAAGGGCCTCTACCCACAAACCAGATGCACATAACACCCTCACATTCCAACCAGTGTAAACTGAAGGCTCAGATATGATGTATAAGCTCGGTAGACCCACAACACCATGTAACAGAATCAGCAAGAGGTCAGCTTGAGAACGACTCTGTGCTCTTTCGTCTGATGTATCATCGAAACTATAGTATGACAACATGTCGACACGCAGGCTTAGAACAGTATGTTGACTAAAGCTGGGCGACATGGACAAATATCCATATCGCGATAAATTGCCTGAATTGATGCAATAACAATAAATAGAAAGATAAAAACATTAATGTTAAAAAATAGTTTCTAACACATTAAGTTAACATTAATGTGCACCAGTTTTTTTATTTATCATCCTACTACTACTAGTTTGATGGTTGAAGCCATCAATTGTACCATTAACAATCACCCATATTAGCAAACTTATTTCATTTCAGTACTATAGGCTACTTATCGTAAACAATATCATCAAAGTGCCTGCAATAAGTGCCCAATAGACATTAATGGTAAATAACGTGCTGTGTAGTTTTGGAATCACTTTTATTGTAAATAAGAATAGAATATGTTTCTAAACACTTCGACATTAATGTGGATGCTACTACGATTATGGATAATCATAAAGAATTGTGAATAATGATGAGAGAGAAAGTTAGAGGCATAAATATCACAATCCCCCCCAAAATGTTAACCTACGCTGTTATTGGTAATGGTAAGAGGTTAGCATGTCTTGGGGGTGTGATATAAAATGTTAACCTACGCTGTCATTGGTAATGGTAAGAGGTTAGCATGTCTTGGGGGTGTGATATAAAATGTTAACCTACGCTGTTATTGGTAATGGTAAGAGGTTAGCATGTCTTGGGGGTATGATATTAAATGTTAACCTACGCTGTTATTGGTAATGGTAAGAGGTTAGCATGTCTTGGGGGTGTGATATAAAATTTTAACCTACGCTGTTATTGGTAAGAGGTTAGCATGTCTTGGGGGTGTCATTATTCACAATTCATTCATGATTATCCATATCATATAAGTGAATTCATCCAAATCATTTTGGTTGTCTAAAATGGGGGGGACTATGAACAAAAACCGCTGCCATTTCTAAATGGTTTACCCGATATTTAAGCTGACAGTCTGCACTTTAACCTTATAGTCAATGTATCATTTCAAATCCAAAGTGCTGGAGTACAGAGCCAAAACAACAACAAAAATTGTCACTGTCCAAATACTTGAGTCTCACTGTATATATATGAAGTGTTATTCAAAAACGCTATATATCCATTTTCAGAAACGTTGGTAAATTAGCTTTTATTGTTTAAAGAAATGATGTGACTGGTGAGTTTTTTTTCACTATCTAATCACGACTGATCATTGAAAGAAATGTATTTGTTTAAACTCTTTCACTTGGTTTCATTTCAGAGCCAAATAATCATGTTTTAAAGCAACATGCTATACATCCGCCTTACTCTCAGAGAAATAAGTAGTACTGCTAGGTTTTACACAGTCAAATATAACAAATAGCTTCATTCTTAATAAAGAACTGCACAAATGATACATTTGTGACATCAATATTTAAAACATGTTTTAAAAATAATTCTAAACAGTAATATGGGATCTGTATGCAAAACATTTGCATTTGACATTTTAGTCATTTAGCAGATGCTCTTATCCAGAGTGATTTACAGTAATTGCACTCATCTTAAGATAGCTAGTAGAGAGACATATCACAGTCAAATATAAAGCATACGAACATTCCATTCCAGCTAAACAATGGATATACAGCGTTTTGCCCACACATGAAGGTACCCATAAGCAATACTTTTTTATGAAAAAACACAAATGTGAAAAAAATTGGTGGATATAGCGTTTTGAAAATCAACTCTTCATATGCTGTTCCTAGGCTGATAAGGGCATTAGTGCATTAACCCTTTCAGAGTCACCATCCTGAACTTTAGATAAAACAGTGTAGAAGACGGAAATGTTGGTGTGATTCTTGGGCAGTAGTCATATACCTAATTTTCACTATAGGGTTAACCTTAACCATACTGTGCTGGCTCAGATACTTTTTTGGGCACGTGATCCTTTCCAGCTAGGTTCCAGTATATCTCGGCTTAGCTCGGCTTGGCTCAGTAGTGTGAAAATAGCTCTACTGTACCTGTCCGACACTGCCTTCATAAACTCCTCCAGCAGGTCATCATAGGCCTGGCCTCGAATCCTCTTGTGTCTCAGCCCGATATACAGAGGGTCCTTCAGCAGCTCCTAGAAAAATTGTGTGTATGGAGGAGGGGGGGTTGTTAGGGTCAGTTTGTACAGCTTTTCCATCTGCAGCAGCTAAGGGTATGTCACACATACTGTAGGAGCAGACATCACACTGTGAGGCATGATATGGAGAGATAGAGGTCTGATTGGATTCCATTTACTCCTGTATTTTAGACCACTACTTATCTAAAAAAAGACTGGGTTAGAGTTCACAAGGCCTCTATCCTTCAGACTCAGATACCACTGACCCTCACCAAATCAAAAGTGTTGGCCTTATCACCCTTGTTTGATTGAAATCCATTTCTGTTGTCACTTTTCACTCCTCACAAGGGCTATTATGGGAGAAACAAAGTCAGACTAGCTGATAACGCTTAGATCCCTAAATTACCTCATTGCTGTAGGTAAAAGTTCAAACTAAGCGTCGGGACAAAAATATGTAGAAGTAATTTGCTGAAAGTCATTGGAAGAAGTAATCCACTCTCCCAAAACTCTTCGTAGAAAACTGTCCTTTGGTCAATAAAGTGTTTTCTTTTGTCGGCCTATCATACCCCTTTACTAGAGATTCAAATGCCACTGGTGCTGGCTGGATTTGTATCAGACCTAATTCTTGGATTTAAAAAAACACCACACCCTTTCAAAGGATGGACCAATGGAGGAACCAATATGATGGGAAAGGTGAAATTAGGTTTGGTTACCATCAAAGTCCAGTTCACATCCTGAGTAGCTAGTCCATTTTATTGCGTTCCAAGCTGGCATGTTATGAAAGTTGTTTCGGAGACGGCCAGATTGAGACAGAGAGAAAGAGGGATTGACTAACTATGCTGGCACGTCAGCCCTTTTACTGAGGCCTGAGTTCAGGTTGAGTGGGCGTGTGTGTGTGTGTGAGAGTGGAGAGCAATGGCATCTGGTATTGTAGTGAATATTTAAAGGGTATAAGGGCTTTGAGAGGACAAGAGGAGACATTCTCTTCAAACAGACCAGGGTAGGACGCTGAGGAGTTGAATTGGCCAGCCTTAATATACCTCTCTGCTGTAGCCCCTCACATCTCTTCATGGAGTGGATGAGATGAGACTCTCCTCCATTCATAATGTTAAGTGCTCCCTTTACCCCAATGGATGGAGAGATGAAGGGATAAGAGGGAGGAAGGCGTGGAGTTGGGATAAGGATTAGGAGCAGAGGTCGCTGGGCGTGTGTGTGTGTGTGTGTGTGTATGTGTGTGTAGCTTGTCTGTATGTCTGTGGTGATCCTGATGGAGTGCTTGGTAAAGAGGAGCCTGGGATTAGAGGGCCCCTGTATGTGATTTATCTCACACACACACACACACACACACACACACACACACACACACACACACACACAACATCATGTCCACTCTACAATGTGTCTCTTCTTTGATGTGGTCAGCTAGTGTGTTTTGTGTGTTTTTATACTGTACTTCTATTTGTCTTATCTATCTCTGGCATGTCTGTAAAGAGAGCCACTTGGAGCCAGGTTCTAAATGCGGGATGTCCTCCCTAGGCTACTGCCAGTCTTCTACCCCCATCCACAATCCTGGCCACCCTGTCAGCCTCACTGTTTGCTTCAGGGGAGAACCATCCTCCTCAGTGAATTTCATTTTTAGATATAACTACACTAAATATATTCGTATGTCACCAAATAATTAATTAAAACACACTGTTTTGTAATGAAGGTCTACAGTAGTCTCAACAGCACTCTGTAGGGTAGCACCATGGTGTAGCTGGAGGACAGCTAGCTTCCGTCCTCCTCTGGTTACATTGACGAGGCGCATGGTTCTCACCCCCTTCCATAGACTTACACAGTAATTATGACATCTTCCGTAGGACGTCCATCAACCTATTAGAGTTCTTGTAGCATGAACTGACATGTTGTCCACCCAATCAAAGGATTAGAGAATGAATCTTGTACTGAAAGCATAAGCTACTGCTAGCTAGCACTGCAGTTGTGAGCTAGCACATGTTGTGAGTAGTTGACTCCGAGTGAGCAATACAATAGTTAAACAGTTTTGAACAAATTGTGACAATGATCTAGGCTGTGTGTAGCGGTTATGATACGGTTTGGCTTGGAAAGGTTTTTTTGCCTGGTCACATACAGCTGATGTGTTGTGAATTGAAGTCCACAAGCACAGGGAAAAAGGTGAGAAGCAGGAGAGCGCATAGATGTGAATAGGAATACAACGTGGCTGCTATGAAAGTGAACTCTGAAGGGACACCCCACTTTGGGTCCAGGAGAGCAGCCTACCCAACACATTGTGTGGGATGACATCACCGGGGTCTGATTTCAGTGTGTGTGTTGTGACACAGAGGTTATACCAGGTAATATCAGTGAAAGAGAAAGGGACAGAAAGAGAGAGTGAGTATGAGAACGAAAGAGCGAGATGAGAGAGAGCCAACTTTCCCATAACACTCACTGTTCAGTTTATTTCCCACAAGACACATTTAGATGAATGGCCATTTAGAGAAAAACAAATGTATGTGTTGTATACTCACTCTACAGATCTGTTTACTGGGAGGGAAAACAATGTGCAGACACAGAGACATGTCTTACTGATGAGTGTGAGTGTATACAGTTGAAGTCGGAAGTTTACATACAGTTAGGTTGGAGTCACTAAAACTCGTTTTTCAATCACTCCACAAATTTCTTGTTGACAAACTAGTTTTGCAAGTCGGTTAGGACATCTACTTTGTGTATTACACAAGTAATTTCTCCAACAATTGTATACTGACAGATTATTTCACTTATAATTCACTGTATCACAATTCCAGTGGGTCAGAAGTTTACATACACTAAGTTGAATGTTCCTTTAAACAGCTTGGAAAATTCCATGGCTTTAAAGCTAATTGACATCATTTGAGTCAATTGGAGGTGTACCTGTGGATGTATTTCAAGGCCTACCTTCAAACTCGTAGTCTGGCATCATGGGAAAATCAAAAGAAATCAGCCAAGACATCAGATAAAAAAACCGGAAGATCTCCACAAGTCTGGTTCATCCTTGGGAGCAATTTCCAAACGCCTGAAGGTATCACATTCATCTGAACACCACGCAGCCGTCATACCACTCAGGAAGACAGTGTTCTGACGTGTTCTGTCTCCTAGAGATGAACGTACTTTGGTGCGAAAAGTGCAAATCAATCCCAGAACAACAGCAAAGGACCTTGTGGAGATGCTGGAGGAAACAGGTACAAAAGTATCTATATCCACAGTAAAACGAGTCCTATATCGACATAACCTGAAAGGCCGCTCAGCAGGGAAGAAGCCACTGCTCCAAAACCGCCATAAAAAAAGCCAGACTACGGTTTGCAACTGCACATGGGGACAAAGATCGTACTTTTTGGAGAAATGTCCTCTGGTCTGATGAAACAAAAATAGAACTGTTTGGCCATAATGACCATCGTTATGTTTGGAGGAAAAAGGGAAGCCGAAGAACTCTATCCCAACCATGAAGCACGGGGGTGGCAGCATCATGTTGTGGGGGTGCTTTGCTGCAGGAGGGACTGGTGCACTTCACAAAATAGATGGCATCATGAGGCGGGAAAATTATCTGGATATGTTGAAGCAACATCTCAAGACATCAGTCAGGAAGTTAAAGCTTGGTTGCAAATGGGTCTTCCAAATGGACAATGACCCCAAGCATACTTAAAGTTGTGGCAAAATGGTTTAAGGACAACAAAGTCAAGGTATTGGAGTGGCCATCACAAAGCCCTGACCTCAATCCCATAGAAAATTTGTGGGCAGAACTGAAAAAGCTTTTGTGAGCAAGGAGGCCTACAAACCTGACTCAGTTACACCAGCTCTGTCAGGAGGAATGGGCCAACATTCATCCAACTTATTGTGGGAAGCTTGTGGAAGGCTACCCACAATCTTTAACCCAAGTTAAACAATTTAAAGGCAATGCTACCAAATACTAATTGAGTGTATGTACACTTCTGGCCCACTGGGAATGTGATGAAAGAAATAAAAGCTGAAATACATCATTATCTCTACTATTATTCTGACATTTCACATTCTTAAAATAAAGTGGTGATCTAACTGACCTAAGACAGGGAATGTTTACTAGGATTAAATGTCTGGAAATGTGAAGAACGGAGTTTAAATGTGTTTGGCTAAGGTGTATGTAAACTTCCGACTTCAACTGTATGTCTGTGTGTGGAAAATAGAGGAGAGAGAGAGATGTGCATCTGTGTATGTGCTTGTGTATGTGATGAGATGCAAGAGAGCTGAATGATGCGTCTATAACAGAAACAGTGTGTGTTTATGCGTTTGTGTGTTTGTGTGTGCGTGAGAGATGTCCACAGGTAGCAGGAAGCCCACAGCCCAGCACATCCAATAAATCACAAACATCCTATACAGGAGCTCTGCCATATCCCATCTGTTTACTGGACATGTTCCCAAAACATTACCCCTTGCTTTATCACGTTCTGGAATTACACACTACCACAGGGAGAACAAACTGACTGGGGGAGATCCAGGCTGAGTCTCCCATAGCACCCTACAGTATTTCCTAATTCCTATATACTTTTGACCAGGTCCCATAGGGAATAGGGTGCCATTTTGGACACAACCCAGTCTTTCCAGTCAAGGTCCAGACGTCGCATGCCAGACCTCAGTCAAGGAGTCCTCATACCTACCCAAGGTCAGAAATAAGCCGCTAATAACAGTCATGTTTTCAATTATTTACTGCCTACCTCCCGCCACCTCCTACCGCTGTGTAACCCTCTGTCTGTAGGGGCTGGAGCATGGCATCAGGCATCAGACCAGTGTGTCTGAGATAATATATTATGAGTCATGCCAAAGGAACTCCATATGGCTTAAGACACACAGGCACTCCATTTATCCTATTACAACTCATTTGGCCCGTCATCTCTTTAGAATAATGGAAAACTAGAGACGAGAGCGCAAGGTCCTAGTTCTCGTGAGGTTGTGTATCACATGCGCACACACACACATAAATCTGTGTGTGTGTCTAGGCATACATGGGTGCGCCAGTGCCTGAATGAGTGTTTGTGTGCCCGTAGTGATCCTGATGGAGTGCTGCTGGCACACGCTGCTGCCGGGGCGGGTGAGGTGATTTTTAAGGTAAATGTGCTTGGCCTGTCGTAAACTCTGACAGATGCTGCTGGGTGATATTATTTTGCAGTGCTACATCTGCAAACGCTTTACACATTTGGAAAACAACAGGCAGAAACCTGTAAAATCCTCTGAGTGTGAGGAAGAACACCTTTTCACACATGAAGGTTGCGGCCCATTCTAGCACTGTGTGATTTGAAGAACTGCCCATTATTCTCAACGGTTGCAGCACAGTCCCTGCCACAGACAATCATCATACAAAGGGAGAGTAGCATGAAATATGAGCACACACCGCTAAATGCACACATATAATAAAAAGATTCCATACAAGCATACATAAACTCAGCAAAAAAAGAAACGTCCCTTTTTCAGGACCCTATCCAAATAACATCACAGATCTTCAATGTAAAGGGTTTAAACACTGTTTCCCCATGCTTGTTCAATGAACCATAATTAATGAACATGCACCTGTGGAACGGTCGTTAAGACACTAACAGTTTACAGATGGTAGGCAATTAAGGTCACAGTTATGGAAACTTAGGACACTAAAGAGGCCTTTCTACTGACTCTGAAAAACACCAAAAGAAAGATGCCCAGGGTCCCTGCTCGTCTGCGTGAACGTGCCTTAGGCATGCTGCAAGGAGGCATTGAGGACTGCAGATGAGGCCAGGGCAATAAATTGTAATGTCCGTACTGTGAGACGCCTAAGACAGCACTACAGGGAGACAGGGCGGACAGCTGATCGTCCTCGCAGTGGCAGACCACGTGTAACAACACCTGCACAGGATCGGTACATCCGAACATCACACCTGCGGGACAGGTACAGGATGGCAACAACAACTGCCCGAGTTACACCAGGAACGCACAATCCCTCCATCAGTGCTCAGACTGTCCGCAATAGGCTGAGAGAGGCTGGACTGAGGGCTTAAAGGCCTGTTGTAAGGCAGGTCCTCACCAGACATCACCGGCAACAACGTCGCCTATGGGCACAAACCCATCATCGCTGGACCAGACAGGACTGGCAAAAAGTGCTCTTCACTGACGAGCCGCTGTTTTGTCTCACCAGGGGTGATGGTTGGATTCATAATTATAGTCAAAGGAATGAGCGTTACACCGAGGCCTGTACTCTGGAGCGGGATCGATTTGGAGGTGGAGGGTCCGTCATGGTTTGGGGTGGTGTGTCACAACATCATCGGACTGAGCTTGTTGTCATTGCAGGCAATCTCAACGCTGTGCGTTACAAGGAAGACATCCTCCTCCCTCATGTGGTACCCTTCCTGCAGGCTAATCCTGACATGACCCTCCAGCATGACAATGCCACCAGCCATACTGCTCGTTCTGTGCGTGATTTCCTGCAAGACAGGAATGTCAGTGTTCTGCCATGGCCAGCAAAGATCCCGGATCTCAATCCCATTGAGCACATCTGGGACCTGTTGGATCGGAGGGTGAGGGCTAGGGCCATTCCCCCCAGAAATGTCCGGGAACTTGCAGGTGCCTTGGTGGAATAGTGGGGTAACATCTCACAGCAAGAACTGGCAAATCTGGTGCAGTCCATGAGGAGGAGATGCACTGCAGTACTTAATTCAGCTGGTGGCTTCACCAAATACTAACTGTTACTTTTGATTTTGACCCCCCCTTTGTTCAGGGACACATTATTCCATTTATGTTAGTCACATGTCTGTGGAACTTGTTCCGTTAATGTCTCAGTTGTTGAATCTTATGTTCATACAAATATTTACACGTTAAGTTTGCTGAAAATAAACGCAATTGACAGTGAGAGGACGTTACTTTTCTTGCTGAGTTCACTTACATGCATACATACATACAGTTGAAGTCGGAAGTTTACATACAGTTAGGTTGGAGTCATTAAAACTCATTTTTCAACCACTTCACAAAATTCTTGTTCACAAACTATAGTTTTGGCAAGTCAGTTAGGACATCTACTTTGTGCATGACAAATAATTTTCCAGACAATTGTATACAGACAGATTACTTCACTTATAATTCACTGTATCACACTTCCAGTGGATACACTAAGTTGACTGTGCCTTTAAACAGCTTGGAAAATTCCAGAAAATGATGTCATGGCTTTAGAAGCTTCTGATAGGCTAATTGACATAATTTGCATCAATTGGAGGTGTACCTGTGGATGTATTTCAAGGCCTACCTTCAAACTCAGTGCCTCTTTGCTTGACATCTTGGGAAAATCAAAAGAAATCAGCCAAGACCTCAAAAATTAATTGTAGACCATCACAAGTCTGGTTCATCCTTGGGAGCAATTTCCAAATTCCTGAAGGTATCACATTCATCTGAACAAACAATAGTACACAAGTATAAACTCCATGGGACCACGCAGCCGTCATACTGCTCAGGAAGGAGATGCGTTCTGTCTACTTGAGATGAATGTACTTTGTTTGCGAAAAGTGCAAATCAATCCCAGAACAGCAGCAAAGGACCTTGTGTGCTGGAGGAAACAGGTACACAAGTATCTATATCCAGAGTAAAACAAGTCCTATATCAACACAACCTGAAAGGCCGCTCAGCAAAGAAGAAGCCACTGCTCCAAAACCACCATAAAAAAGACAGACTACGGTTTGCAACTGCACATGGGGACAAAGATCGTACTTTTTGGAGAAATGTCCTCTGGTCTGATGAAACAAAAATAGAACTGTTTGGCCATAATGACCATCGTTATGTTTGGAGGAAAAAGGGGGAGGCTTGCAAGTCAAAGAACACCATCAAAACCGTGAAGCACGGGGTGGCAGCATCATGTTGTGGGGGTGCTTTGCTGCAGGAGGGACTGGTGCACTTCACAAAATAGATGGCATCATGAGGCAGGAAAATGATGTGGATATATTGAAGCAACATCTCAAAACATCAGTCAGGAAGTTAAAGCTTGGTCGCAAATGGGTCTTCCAAATGGACAATGACCCCAAGCATACTTCCAAAGTTGTGGCAAAATGGCTTAAGGACAACAAAGTCAAGTTATTCAAGTGGCCATCACAAAGCCCTGACCTCAATCCCATAGAAAATTTGTGGGCAGAACTGAAAAAGCGGGTGCGAGCAAGGAGGCCTACAAACTTGACTCAGTTACACCAGCTCTGTCAGGAGGAATGGGCCAAAATTCACCCAACTTATTGTGGGAAGCTTGTGGAAGGCTACCCGAAATGTTTGTTAAACAATTTAAAGGCAATGCTACCAAATACTAAATGAGTGTATGTAAACTGCTGACACACTGGGAATGTGATGAAATAAATAAAAGCTGAAATAAATCACTCTACTATTATTCTGACATTTCAGATACTTAAAATAAAGTGGTGATCCTAAGACAGGGAATTCTTACTAGGATTAGATGTCAGGAATTGTGTAAAAACTGAGTAAATGTATTTGGCTAAGGTGTATGTAAACTTCCGACTTCAGCTGTACATACAGAGACGAATAGAGGAACATAGAAGGTAAACAGACCGAGACAAATCCAGACATGGCAGAGAAACACATTGCAAACATGCACGCACACAGACACTACAGACACATACTCTTAGAAAAAAGGACAACCATTTTTGTTTCCAGGTAGAACCATCTGTGAAAACCAAAAAGTTCCTGGAACCAAAAAGGGTTCCTCAAAGGGTTTCCATATAGGGACAGCCAAAGAACCCTTTTAGGTTCTAGATAGCACTTTGTGCAGACATATACACACACACACACACACACATATATATATGGTAATAAACCCCCATTTGCTCCCATCCTCTGGGAGCAGCTCCAGAGTGCATTGAGGACACAGACAAAGACTGAGGCAGCTAGTTTAAGTGGGTATTTTGATGCCTATAAACGTACGGGAATAGTTGAGAATCCCCCAAGCATCCCTAAACTGGATCTGTGCACCATAGATGGCTTCTGGATAGTCTATGGTCTTTCAAAATCTTTCAATAGAACAATAGAGTTCATGCATTGAAGAAGTGTGTATTGAGATGCCACTAAAGGGATGGGGGCCAAAGGTCATGGTATTTACCTCTGCTATGAGGTAGAACAGAGTGGGAGAACCTGGCAGAGAGAGGAAACATAATCCTATTCACCAAGATCCAATGCCACCTACTGTATTCATGCTGTAGTGTATGATCTTTCATTGATTTTCTCATAGGCCTTTTATGTGTGTTTTCTGAATAAGGGGGATTTCTGCTGAGTCTCAGTGTGTTTTGATGAAGTGTGAATTGTTCAGCCGACATAAGAGAACATGGAGAGAGTTTGTGGAGACCATCCGCACAGTGAATGCTACCGCTGACAGGGATAGGGCTAGTCCCTCTGTTCAACTCTGCTTCCCGTCTCTTTCCCTTTCCCTTTCCCTCCCCCTTCCTTTATTTATCCCCCTTTTATACTGGTGTCCTCGTTTTGTTGCTCATGGAGTGTCTCTCCATATCCATTGATTATTGCCAGTCGTTGACACCTTTGACCGGTCCTATACCCGGGTAACCCCAAATCCATCTCCCTCTTCTTTCCTCCCACCCTTTATCCATTTATCCTTCTTTCACAGCGATGTCTTCTTTTATGTCTCATTCTCAGCATCTTGATAACTGTCTAGATCATGTCTATCCTTGACCAGACCGACCCAACTAACCCCAAATCACCATTTATCCTCTCCCCAACTCTTATACGGAAACACAATCAGTGGCTAGGAGAGCAGGTCCAGGCCCAGGAAATCAGAAGATGGCTCAGAGTGGACTCAGCTGTGGCTTAAAAGCCAGGCAGCAGGCATGTGGTGGCAGTGCCACACCCTTGACATGGAGAAAATACACAGAGTTTAAATATAGCCGTGTACACAACACAGACTATTCTTAGTTTGCTCCTGTTTAACAGTGTAGCCACAGCACACGTGCCGCCCAGCCTTGAGTGAGGCTCCTCTTTTAGCTATAAAGAGAGGGCCAGGCCATACATATGACCAATGGGACCAGCAGGAAAAACCAAACCAAAAGGCCTCTTTGAATTCTGTTGACTGGCAGTGTTGGCGGGATGAATAGGTGCTTTTCTAGCTGGCATGGGTGAACGGTGCTGCTTTCCTCAGTTGCTTTTCCTGGTTGTAAAGTGTTAGAATTTCTCGTTTCTTGGCTGTTAGTGTTTGGAAATTGGAGTTTGGAGACTGAGGGGCTTACCTGATTATAACGTATTGACTTGAGGTTATTTACTTAGCTGACAAATTACATCTAGCATATATGTTACAAAGTTGACCGTTTTTTGTTATGTAGTTGACAAGTGTAGGATAAAGTAAAGTGTATCATCTTGTTTGCATGTAGCTATGTGTGTATTCATTTGGTTGTTAGGTGTGTCTCTTCTTACCTCATTGTCTGTGCCCACATCCAGCATGACTGGCAGACACTGCTGGGGTGGCATGCCTCCACAGGCCGTGTAGAGTGCCAGTTTGCCCACAGGGATGCCCATGCCGTAGCAGCCCAGGTCCCCCAGGCCCAGGATCCTCTCTCCGTCCGTGACACACACCGCCTGTCAATCACATCACATCTGTCAATCATACCTGTGATTCTATGTCAATCAAATACATTATCAGTCAGAACAGACTGTCTATGGCTCTAGAGAAGTAATTTCCTTTCGGCTTCCTGTTTGAAATGAAACAAATAAACTCTCAGATTAGCCAAAATTTGTATCATAATATCAGGCATTGAAAATACAGCAACTAGCAAATAAAGCCAACATATTCATTAGCCAATCAGTTACAGTAAGTGTACATGATTAAACAGGAAATATTCACACTACGTCAACAGTGAAGAGGTGACTCCGGGATGCTGGGTTCCTCTGTCCAATGTCTGTTCTTTTGCCCATCTTAATCTTTCCTTCTAATTGGCCAGTCTGAGATATGGATTTTTCTTTGCAACTCTGCCTAGAAGGCCAGCATCCCGGAGTCACCTCTTCACTGTTGACCTTTTTTAAAAAATTTTAAACATTTTTAGTCATTTAGCAGACGCTCTTATCCAGAGCGACTTACAGTAGTGACTGCATACATTTCATACATTTTCTTCGTACTGGTCCCCCGTGAGAATGGTGTTTTGCGGGTACTATTTAATGAAGCTGTCAGTTGAGGACTTGTGAGGCGTCTGTTTCTCAAACTATAGACTAATGTACTTGTCCTCTTGCTCAGTTGTGCACCAGGGCCTCCCACTCCTCTTTATATCCTGGTTAGAGCCAGTTTGCGCTGTTCTGGGAAGGGAGTAGTACACAGCGTTGTACGAGATCTTCAGTTTCTTGGCAATTTCTCACATGGAATAGCCTTCATTTCTCAGAACAAGAATAGACTGACGAGTTTCAGGAGAAAGGTCTTTGTTTCTGGCCATTTTCAGCCTGTAATCGAACCCACAAATGCTGATACTCCATGTTACGGATACAGGTAGTGTGTATCCTGTATGTGTATTTCTTTTCTCTCCTTCTCCCCTCACAGGTGACAATCATCATTCCCCAGTCAGTCACCAACCAAGACACCTGCTCCTCTTCCCTCAACCAATCACATCCCCTTTCCCTTGGTTTAAAAACCCAGTCAGTAGTTTTCTCCACAGTTGAATCTCACTCTCTGTATTGATCTATCTTTTGTTTTGCCCCTACATGTCACATTTGTCCGGTTATTTTGTGAGTATTGTTTTGTTGTTTGACTGTTTGTTTGTTTGTATGGTGGGCAAAGGGGGTAACCAGACCAGTCGCCCATGGGCCTACATTACACGTAGGAAAACAGTGTCTAAATACACTAGTTAGAACTGGGTGGACCACCCACTGTATTTTTGGTTAGTTAGCTAGCTGTTATTGAAATAGGCTAGTCTAGCTTAGGGGTGTTTTTGGAGTATTGTTTCTTTCCTTGGGTCCAGCTCAGCCCCTTTTCCTGCCCCCTTTACCGTGTGTTTAAAGAAATAAACCCTAAGAGTTTGACGGTAGACTTAAGTTGTCTGTGGTTTATGTTCTCACTGTTTCTTTTCACTATTATAATTTGCATGAGTTATGTTACGGGTCTCATTTCCATCCCCCCTAGACTGCAGGGCCAAAAGGATTCGTAACACTCCAGATACTCAACTAGTCTAAAGAAGGCCAGTTTTATTGCTGCTTTAAATCAGCACAACAGCTTTCAGCTATGCTAACATAATTGCAAAAGGGTTTTCTAATGATCAATTAGCCTTTTACAATGATAAACTTAGATTAGCTAACACAACGTACCATTGGAACACAGGAGTGATGGTTGCTGATAATGGGCCTCTGTACGCCTATGTAGATATTCCATAAAATAAATCAGCCGTTTCCAGCTACAATAGTCATTTACAACATTAACAATGTCTACACTGTATTTCTGATCAATTTGATATTTTTAATGGACACAAGTGCTTTTCTTTCAAAAACAAGGACATTTCTAAGTGACCCCAAACTTTTGAATGGTAGTGTATAAATATAGAATAAAACACACATCACGACAAAAGACAACACTACATAAAGAGAGACCTAAGACAACAACATAGCAACACATGACAACACAGCATGGTAGCAACACAACATGGTAGCAGCACAAAACATGGTACAAAAATTATTGGGCACAGACAACAACAGTACAAAGAGCAAGAAGGTAGAGACAACAATACATCACCCAAAGCAGCCACAAATGTCAGTAAGTGTCCATGATTGAGTCTTTGAATGAAGAGATTAAGATAAAACTGTCCAGTTTGAGTGTTTGTTGCAGTGACCCAGGGATGTGTGTGCTTTGGGGACCTTTAACAGAATGTGACTGGCAGAATGGGTGTTGTATGTGGAGGATGAGTGCTGCAGTAGATATCTCAGATAGGGGGGAGTGAGGCCTAAGAGGGTTTTATAAATAAGCATCAACCAGTGGGTCTGCGACGGGTATAGAGTTTTACAAGCAGTGGAGATACAGCTGAAGTCAGAAGTTTACATACACCTTAGCCAAATACATTTACATTCAGTTTCACATTTCCTGACATTTAATCCTAGTAAAAATTCCCTGTTTTAGGTCAGGTAGGATCACCACTTTATTCTAAGAATGTGAAATGTCAGAATAATAGTAGTGATTTATTTCAGCTTTTACTTCTTTCATCACATTCACAGTGGGTCAGAAGTTTACATACACTCAATTAGTATTTGGTAGCATTGCCTTTACATTGATTAACTTGGGTCAAACGCTTTGGTTAGGCTTCCACAAGCTTCCCACAATAAGTTGGATGAATTTTGGCCCATTTCTCCTGACAGAGCTGGTGTAACTGAGTCAGGTTTGTAAGGCCTCCTTGCACGCACACGCTTTTCAGTTCTGCCCACAAATTATCTATGGGATTGAGGTCAGGGCTTTGTGATGGCCACTCCAATATCTTGACTTCGTTGTCCTTAAACCATTTTGCCACAACTTTGTAAGTATGCTTGGGGTCATTGCCCATTTGGAAGACCCATTTGCGACCAAGCTTTAACCTGTTGTGGTATAGGGGGCAGTATTTTCACGGTCGGATAAAAAAACGTACCCGATTTAATCTGGTTACTACTCCTGCCCAGAAACTAGAATATGCATATAATTAGATTTGGATAGAAAACACTAAAGTTTCTAAAACTGTTTGAATGGTGTCTGTGAGTATAACAGAACTCATATGGCAGGCCAAAACCTGAGAAGATTCCATACAGGAAGTGCCCTGTCTGACAATTTGTTGTCCTTCTGTTGCATCTCTATCGACATTACAGCATCTGTGCTGTAACGTGACACTTTCTAAGGCTTGCATTGGCTCTCTAAAGCCACCAGAAAGTGGAATGGGGTGTCTGCTGTCTCTGGGCAAAGTACAACAGCTCTGTTTGTGAGTGGTCAGCCTGGGGACAGTGAGACTGAGATGCGCGTTCACGAGACTTCTCAATTTTTTTCTTTCAGCCTTTGAATGAATACAACGTTGCCCGGTTGGAATATTATCGCTATTTTACGAGAAAAGTAGCATAAAAATTGATTTTAAACAGCGTTTGACATGCTTCTAAGTACGGTAATAGAATATTTAGAATTTTTTTGTCACGAAATGCACTCGCGCGTCACCGTTTGGATAGTTACCTGAACGCATGAACAAAACGGCTGTATTTGGATATAACTATGGATTATTTGGAACCAAAACAACATTTGTTGTTGAAGTAGAAGTCCTGGGAGTGCATTCTGACAAAGAACAGCAAAGGTAATCCAATTTTTCTAATAGTAATTCTGAGTTTAGGTGACCCCGAAGTTGGCGGATGTCAAAATAGCTAGCCGTGATGGCCGAGCTATGTACTCAGAATATTGCAAAATGTGCTTTCGCTGAAAAGCTATTTTAAAATTGGACATAGCGATTGCATAAAGGAGTTCTGTATCTATAATTCTTAAAAAATTGTATGTATTTTGTCAACGTTTATCGTGAGTAATTTAGTAAATTCACCGGAAGTTTGCGGTGGGTATGCTAGTTCTGAACATCACATGCTAAAGTAAAAAGCTGGTTTTTGATATAAATATTAACTTGATTGAACAAAACATGCATGTATTGTATAACATAATGTCCTAGGAGTGTCATCTGATGAAGATCAAAGGTTAGTGCTTCATTTAGCTGTGTTTTGGGTATTTTTGATGCATGCTAGTTGCTTGGAAATGGCTGTGTGGTTTTTTGTGTCTATGTACTCTCCTAACATAATCTAATGTTTTGCTTTCGCTGTAAAGCCTTTTGGAAATCGGACAACGTGGTTCGATTCAGGAGAAGTGTATCTATAAAATGGTGTAAAATAGTCCTATGTTTGAGAACTTTGAATTATGACATTTTGTGGTTTTATATTTGGCGCTAAGTTGTCACTGGCTGTTGAATAGTGTGGGACGATTTCGTCCCACCTCCCCTAGAGAGGATAACTTCCTGACTGATGTCTTGAGATGTTGCTTCAATAAACCCACAATTTCCCCTCCTCATGATGCCATCTATTTTGTGAAGTGCACCAGTCCCTGCTGCAGCAAAGCACCCCCACAACATGATGTTGCCACCCCCATGCTTCATGGTTGGGATGGTGTTCTTTGGCTTGCAGGCCTCCCCCTTTTTCCTCCAAACATAACGATGGTCATTATAGCCAAACAGTTCTAATTCTGTTTCATCAGACAAGAGGACATTTCTCCAAAAAGTACGATCTTTGTTTCCATGTGTAGTTGCAAACCGTAGTCTGTCTTTTTTATGCCAGTTTTGGAGCAGTGGCTTCTTCCTTGCTGAGCGGCCTTTCAGGTTATGTCGATATAGGACTCGTTTTACTGTGGATATAGATACTTTTGTACCCGTTTCCTCCAGCATCTTCATAAGGTCCTTTGCTGTTGTTCTGGGATTGATTTGCACTTTTCGCACCAAAGTAGGTTCATCTCTAAGACAGAATGCGTCTACATCCTGAGCGGTATGATGGCTGCGTGGTCCCATGGTGTTTATACTTGCGTACTATTGTTTCTACATGTGAACGTGGTACCTTCAGGCGTGTGGAAATACATCCACAGGTACACCTCCAATTGACTCAAATTATGTCAATTAGCCTATCAAAAGCTTCTAAAGCCATGACATCATTTTCTGGAATTTTCCAACTGAAATAATCTGTCTGCAAACAATTGTTGGACAAATAAATTATTTGTGTCATGCACAAATTAGATGTCATAAACAACTTGCCAAAACTATAGTTTGTTAACAAGAAATTTGTGGTTGAAAAACGAGTTTTTATGACTCCAACCGAAGTGTATGTAAACTTCCAACTTCAACTGTAAGTAAGGCATTGGATCGTGATAAATAGTTTTATAAGAGGTCCTGTGAGCTCAGGCTGCAGAGGAAAATGCCATTGTGTTGACAGCTGTGAACAGGTGCAAGAACGGCTAGCGGCTGCAGCAGGTATATCTTTACATGCCAGGAATACCTGGAAGATTCTTCGTATTGACTCTATATGACAAGATCATGACTTGATATGGATGCCTGATGAAGACCTAAGGGTCAAAATGTTGTTGTAAATAAATATCACCTGAGAGCATGTGCAGCAGTGTGCTGCGTTTTCCTGTCTGTTTTCCATGAGTTTGTCTACAACTTCAGCACCTGTGGAAAGTACCTGGATGTGCGTATGTTCTTCAGCTTTGCACATAGCTGTACTGGCATATTAGAGCTCAGTTGGTTGTAATGGCCTCAAACAGGCCAGATCCTAACTGAAGATATCTGTTGAACTTATTGACATCAATGCACAATTGATGAGAAAGTTGGAAAGTATTCAGGCCGCTTGACTTTTTCCACATTTTGTTGTTTCGTTACAGCCTTATTCTAAAATTGATTAAATTGTTTTTTTTCCTCCATCAATCTACACACAATACCCAACTATGACAAAGCAAAAACAGGTTTACAGAAATGTTTGCTAATTTATTAAAAATAAAATAATTGAAATATCACATTTACATAAGTACTCAGACCCTTTACTCAGTACTTAGTTGAAGCTCCTTTGACAGCGATTACAGCATCGAGTCTTCTTGGGTATGACGCTACAGGCTTGGCACACCTGTATTTGGGGAGTTTCTCCCATTCTTCTCTGCAGATCCTCTTGAGCCCTGTTGGATGGGGAGCGTTGCTGCACAGCTACTTTCAGGTCTCTCCAGAGATGCTCAATCTGGTTCAAGTCTGGGCTCTGGCTGAGCCACTAAAGGACATTCAGAGACTTGTCCCGAAGCCACTCCTGCGTTGTCTTGGATGTGAGTTTAGGGTCATTGTCCTGTTGGAAGGTGAACCTTCGCCCCAGTCTGAGGTCCTGAGCACTCTGGAACAGGTTTTAATCAAGGATCTCTGTACTTTGCTCCGTTCATCTTTGCCTCGATCCTTGCTAGCCTCCCAGTCCCTGCCGCTGAAAAACATCCCCACAGCATGGTGCTGCCACCACCATGCTTCACCGTAGGGATGGTGCCAGGTTTCCTCGAGATGTGATGCTTGGAATTCAGGCCAAAGAGTTCAATCTTAGTTTCATCAGACCAGAGAATCTTGTTTCTCATGGTCTGAAAGTCCTTTAGGTGCCTTTTGGAAAACTCAAAGCGGGTTGTCATGTGCCTTTTACTGAGGAGTGGCTTCTGTCTGGCCACTACCATACAGGCCTGTTTGATGGAGTGCTGCAGAGATGCTTGTCATTCTGGAAGGTTCTCTCATCTCCACAGAAGAACTCTAGAGCTCTGTCAGAGTGATCATCAGGTTCTTGGTCACCTCCCTGACCAAGGCCCTTCTCCCCTGATTGCTCAGTTTGGCCAGGCGGCCAGCTCTAAGAAGAGTCTTGGTGGTTCCAAACATCTTCCATTTAAGAATGATGGAGGCCACCGTGTTCTTGGAGAAATTCAATGCTGTAGACATTGTTTGGTACCCTTCCCCAGATCTGTGCCTCGACACAATCCTGTCTCGTAGGTCTACGGACATTTTCTTCAACCCCATGGCTTGGTTTTTGCTCTGAAATGCACTGTCAACTGTGGGACCTTGTATAGATAGGTGTGTAACTTTCCAAATCATGACCAATCAATTAAATTTACCACAGGTGGACTCCAGTCAAGTTGTAGAAACATCTCAAGGATGATCAATGGAAACAGGATGCACCTGTGCTCATTTTCGAGTATCATCGCAAAGGGGGTGAATACTTATGTAAATAAGTACATTTTTTGGGGTGCAAAAATCAACAAAAAAAATAAATAATTTCGCGTGGTCATTATGGGGTATTGTGTGTAGATTGCTGAGGATTTTTTATTTATTTAATCAATTTTAGAATAAGGCAGTAAAGTAACAAAATGTGGAAAATGACATGGGGGCTGAATACTTTCCTTAGGCACTGTATATACAAAAGTATGTAGACACCCCTTCAAATTTGTGGATTCGGCTATTTCAGCCACACCTGTTGCTGACCGGTGTGTAAAATCCATCACACCGCCATGCAAACTCCATAGACAAACATTGGTAGTAGAATGTCTTTCCAACAAGTCAGTTCGTCAAATTTCTGCCCTGCTGGAGCTACCCCGGGCAAATGTAAGTGCTGTTATTGCGAAGTGAAAACGTCTTGGAGCAACAACGGCTCAGCCAAGAAGTGGTAGGCCACATAAGCTCACAGAATGGGGCCGCTGCGTGCTGAAGCACGTAGCACGTAAAAATGATTTGTCCTTGTTTGCAACACTCACTACAGAGTCCCAAACTGCCTCTGGAAGATAAGTCAGCACAAGAACTGTTTGTCGGAAGATTCATAAAATGTGTTTTCATGGCCAAGCAGCCGCACACAAGCCTAAGATCACAATGCGCAATGCCAAGCATCGGCTGGAGTGGTGTAAAGCTCGCTGCCATTGGACTCTGGAGCAGTGGAAACGTGTTCTCTGGAGTGATGAATCACGTTTTAGCATCTGGCAGTTCGACGGACGAATCTGGGTTTGGCGGATACCAGCAGAACGCCACCTGCCCCAATGCATAGGGCAAACTGTAAAGATAGGTGGATGAGTAATAACGGTCTAGGGCTGTTTTTCATGGTTTGGGTTAGGCCCCTTAGTTCCAGTGAAGGGAAATCTTAACTCTACAGCAGACAATGACAATCAAGACGATTCTGTGCTTCCAACTGTGTGGCAACAGTTTGCGAAAAGCCTTTTCTGTTTGAGCATGACAATGCCCTCGTGCACAAAGTGAGGTCCATACATAAATGGTTTGTCGAGATCGGTGTGGAAGAACTTGACTGGCCTGCACACAGCCCTGACCTCAACCCCATTGAACACCTTTGGGATGAATTGGAAAGCCGACTGCAAGCCAGGCCTAATCGCCCAACATCAGTGCCCGACCTCACTAATGCTCGTGGCTGAATGGAAGCAAGTCCCCGCAGCAATGTTCCAACAACTAGTGGAAAGCCTTCCCAGAAGAGTGGAGGCTGTTTTAGCAGCAAAGGGGGGGACCAACTCCATATTAATGCCCCTGATTTTGGAATGAGATGGCCGACGAGCAGGTGTCCACATACTTTTGGTCATGTAGTGTACGTGTGCCTTTCAGTAGCAGCTGGTGGGAGGAGCGATAGGAGGACGGGCTCATTGTATGTCTGGAACTGAATGAATGGAACGCTATCAAACATATGGAAACCATATGTCCTCCTATAGCTCCTCCCACCAGCCTCCACTGGTGCCTATCCCCAGTTATCCCAGTGTCCATACAGAGAATTTCCAAAAAGGCTAACCTCTGACTTCTAAGCCAGGGCTGCACATCTTCCTCCTGGAGAGCTACTCTGTTGCAGAGCAGAATTTCACTCTAACCCTGATCTAACACACTTGATTCTACTGTTTAGCAGTTCACCAGGATCTTGAGTCGCTGGATCAGGTGTGTAATTTACAACAGGCCTGGAGCAAAACCCTGCATACCCAGTAGCAATATCTGCCTTAAGCCATCAGATAGAACAACTAGGCCTAACAGTGTAAAGGGCATAGCACCCCTAATAGAGAGATAGGGTGCCATTTCAGAGACAACCAATTTCCGCACTATTAAGGGAAAAGGATGCCATTTCAGGTTTGACTATAGACTTACACGTATGTCCTTCTCTGGCCAGCTCTGGAGCACGGTGGAGATGTGAGTGAGGTCATGGATGGTGATGAAAAGCCCCCTGGAACAGATCAGAGATCAGATGAGTTATAATGAGTGAGACTAGATAAACTGTTTACAGTACCTTTCACATTGCGCATCAATTACCATCATAAGGAAATACTGTAATTTTGCTCAGTACGGAGAAAAAACATTGTCTTTGCATTCAGTTTCAAATGGTTCTTTGATACCTGAGTGGAAGCTTGGATTTAACTTTAAGCACCATTTCAGTAGCTTTTAAATCCAATTTTTCCCTCTACTTGTGCGGTAATATCCCAGAGCAGATGTCACCTGGAAAATGGATCGCTGGGCCAGGGACCCCTCTAGTGCTACTCTGCTTCAGGAAAAGCTAGATAGATACGCTTAGTCTGTGTGCGTGTGTGTAGGCGTACAAGGTGGGAGGTCCAGCCCAGAAGGGTTTCAGATCGGCCCAACAAAGCCATATGCCCATGATGTGGAGGCACCATCATCTTCATATGTGCCAGCAACAATAAAAAACATCTATATTGTAAAATCTGCTCATAAACTAAAAACACAGATCAAAGCTGGAAAGCGAGAAGGAAAATGTGAAGCACCAAACAGACCAAAACCCTGTTAAAAAAGAACCAGAACACAAAAAGAGTTGGAAAGAAGAAGAGAGACATGAACATGTCACATAAAAATAAACAAGTTAACTGTAAAGTTTCAGCGGAGGTTGACCCCAATGTCATGGCTGGGTATTAACTTACCTGCCAGACTTAGGTAACTAGAGGCAATAACAGTACAGAGATAGTACAACAAGTCTAATAGTAATGACAAACCTGTCACACCCTGATCTGTTTCACCTGTCTTTGTGCTTGTCTCCACCCCCCCTCCAAGTGTTGCCCATCTTCCCCATGTATTTATACCTGTGTTCTGTTGCCAGTTCGTTTTGTTTCGTGAAATCTAGCAGCGTTTGTTCCCCTGCTCCTGTTTTCTAGTCCCTTCCTGGGTTTTGACCGTTCTGCCTGCCCTGACCTTGAGACTGCCTGCCGTTCTATACCTTGCCCCACCTCATTGGATTATTGACCCTTCTGCCTGCCCTGACCCTGAGACTGCCTGCCGTTCTGGACCTTTTGCACCCTCTCTGGATTACTGACATCTGCCTGCCTTTGACCTGTCGTTTGCCTGCCTTTGTACTAGAAATAAACTTTTGTTTCTTCGGCACTGTCTGCATCTGGGTCATACCTGAAACCTGATGACACAATCCTTGTATCAAGGCCCACTAGATTAGAGCATTGGATTCTGTTGTGAGATTCAGTTAGCCATGAATAGTATGATAAAATGAGGGGTCACATGTCATCCCCCTGAGAAACTGCCAACCTTTCAACTACATCATATCATTTAGAAATGGAAACCTCTGGAGTTGAAACTTGGGTTTTGGGTTAGTCTCCGTGGTGTGTCTGTACGTGCATGTCTGTTTGCATGTGTGTGACTGTGCGTGTGTGCGCGCACATATACATCTATATGCATGTGTGTATGTGTGTACGAGGCTGATAGAGGACGAGTCAGTATGGGGGCCACATTACTTGAGTTAAAAGGTAGAGAGAGAGCCTCTCACACATGGTGACCCACGTCACTCACCCCGGGGCTCTACATATTTGGCCTCCATAGGTAAACACTGTGTCCTCCTGCCACGTTTCTGATGAATCCGAGTCGACATTTCCAAAATAAGAATAGAGAGAAAGAAACAGACAACGAGGAAATGAAGAGCAGGTAAGAGAAGTAAGGGATGGAAAATTGATTTTACAGCCAAAGAAAAGATTGAAAGGATGAGAGACATAAAACAAAAACGTCCATGGTCAGTCCTACTCTTTAAAATGTTTCAACTGGACCAGCAATGGCTGCCAGAGGCCACTCACATAACGAGAAAGCTAACGATCAGCAACAACTCACAAGTTTGACCATCAGTGATCAAACACATGCACACAAACACGTCATTGTCACGGATCCCTCTGGAACTGTCATTACGCACACCTGGTCCCCATTTCCCTGATTGCAATTGTATAAAATGTGCACTTTGTTTTCCATTGGGCAGTCGATTATTTTTCCCATGTCCGTTGGTCGTGTGAGTGCCTATGTGTTGTCTCAGCATGTCCGTTGGTCGTGTAAGTACCTGTGCGTTGTCTCAGCCTGTGCCGCGTGTTATTGTTCCCATGTCCGTTGGTCGTGTAAGTACCTGTGCGTTGTCTCAGCCTGTGCTGCGCATTGTGTATTACGGGTCTTGTCCCGTGTCGTTCTACAAGGTTTACCTTCGCTCTTTTGTTTGGGTACATCCCAGTGTTTTGTATACGTGTTTGTTTTGGGTGTATTAAAAACCCAGATGATGTATTTCCTGCACCTGTCTCCAAATCCTTTACATCAGCGCGACAGTCATGTTTGACACGCTTCATTGGTGGAACATTTGATCAGTCTGTCTCTGTGGCATTTAAACAGCTGTGAAGAGTTGGATTTGTTTGCAGTGTGTGTGTGAGAAGCCTGTGAGCAGTGTGTCAGAGGAGTGTGTGAGGCCTGCTGGGTGTGTTTGCCTGCAGCGTCCATGGGGCAGAGAGCTGAACTGCTGTCAATCCCACAGCTAAGAGATCCAGGCCAGGGAAAGGAGCATGTTGATGCTGGTGACGGTAGGGGATGGTCCTCACTGTCTGGACTGACCCCATTCACTGGTGTTGGTGAAAATGACTCGTCTGATATGTGATAGAAATGGACATGGCTCTTTAACACATTATGACCATAGATGTTCCTTATTACAGCATTTTAGCTTTATTATTTGTTCAAATATCTCACTTGAATTCTCCCAATCTGTCTCCGGTTTCACCTATCATTCTTTCTCTCTCAAACTATTTCTTTCCCTCTCACTGTCTGGCAATCTTGTCAGTCTCCCAATCTGTCTTGGGAGACGTTGACCCCATGACCCTGAGATGAGGGAGGAGGTGTCCTCAGCGCCTCTGATGCCTTTCCCCCGACCCCCTCTAAACATCTGGTGTTATAATAGGACATTCTTCTGATAATAGCTGCTAGAACAATCTTCAGCCACATCTCCTAGGCTGAACAGAAAGGGGTGAGATATTCCTGTGAGAAGGGGGTGAGAGCTGAGCTTTCACACCAAGAGTCTAATGACCCCATACTCATAATACCTCAGAATCACCTCATCTGGATCTCGGTGTAAAAATAAAAGCTAATCTTGAGAGGAAGGAGACAATACTGTTTAACAATGTATATGAGAGATCAAATGTGTTTAAAGAATGCACACCTTGAGATGGATTCAGAATGAGGTTGGTGTGGGGTGTTTTGTAACTGTCTGTAAGAACTTGCGCACTGATAGGTGGATGGTGTCATGACTGTCCTGTGAGGATCCAAATGGGTCAGACCAGCTTTGCTATAAATAACTTCAACCAGACCTCTCACCCACAGATGGGGATTGGGGGGGGGTACTTTCAAATTCACCCAGGGAATGTGCCTTTTGTCTTAAGATTTTTCCCAATGAAACTAACACATTCAAAAGCAACTATTGGAACAATATTTCTAACACAGAACGTGGTGAATGGGCCGAGGTGACCTAAAAGAACACTAATGTCATTGTGTGTTTGTGTTGTCATTAAGTGTTAAAGGAAATACTGTACCTTGACACGTATACCGACTGTGTGAAGTGTCCATCCAATGCATTGTGCGTGAAAAGGTAGAAAGTGTTTTTGTGAAGAGAGGGCCAATTTTAGGAGCCATAAGAGATAATACTTTTATTAAATTTGTACAAGTCACGCCCCTGAGTGAGGTCAAAGAGCGTGGCAGCCTGACGGAACCGCCCCTTTTGAATTACCTGTATAAAATGATGGGTAAAGAATTAACATATCAGACCAGAGAGACGTTGAGCTGCAGCTCACGTTTAAAGTGGTTTAAACTTTGAATCTCAACATGAGATAGAGACGATAGTCACCTCGCGGACAATCACTGGTACGGCTGATTAGCTGTCCTAAGTGAAGTATATAGAAAAGCAAATTTAAGTGGGACTCTGTTCAAATCATCGTATTATGCTACTCTCATCACCCCACTGGGAATCATTGACACGGCTGGCTGGCCTATCTTCAAAGAAGCATCTTCCAGAGCGAATGGAAGCAGAATAAACTCTGTAGTTCTGTTCAGGACTACACGACAAGTCACTGGATGACTGCAGAGGAGAACGGCAGTAGAATACAGGTGGGGACCCCTTTTGGGAAATCAGTGCTTTACAAGCGTGCCGCGAAAAGGCCCAACCAACCCCTTTTCCAAGAAGGCCCGGTTAGGAGAGATGCACGACAAACCAAGACATTTCCACGTAAATACATTAATGATTCTTACTCCAAGCGTGCGACGGTTTGTGTGCAATGTATAAGTGTGAGTAGTTTCTAAATGTACTAACATTGTCTCTGTCCCCCTTTCTCTCTCGCCCTTTTTGTAACAAGTAGCCATATTGTTGTCAGTCCACTAGGGACCTGTTTCTAATTTATTAAGTGTGTATGTTTATCCTGTGTTACCATTTAGTTAGCTAGTAAATACATAACTAAAACAATGTGTAGTCCTGAATCATAACTAAGGCTCGGGTTTGGATGTGATAGGTAAAGACCTTTAGAAATTAATTCGGGAGATGGTAACTCTTTAAAGAACTGCTCTCGTGGTGCCCTAAATCCTAATGAGTTAATTGCTACACGATTAATTTAATCAGGTAACAACTAAACATAGTTAGTGGATTAAATAACAGTCATCAGATTAATGACAGTGAAGTCACGACAATGGTATAGTCTTAGATAACAGAAAGGTAAAGTTTTGAGCCAGCCTATGTAGTTCCTCCTTGGAGACTTTGTGGAGAGAGAGAGAACAAGAGACCAGCGGATTGAAGGAAGAGCGAGAGAGAAGGAAAGAAAACAGCAGCGGGCTGAATCAGCAATACCGCTGACCCACAACCCAGCAGAAAACACAACCCAGGGAGTGTGTGCCGAGAGTGGGACCGCAGCAACAACACAGCCCCAGCAGGAGCTGCTCTCTACACTTGACCCACAACATGGCCAGAGCCCCAGAGAGACACCAACTTCTGACAGACTACCGACCCGTGTCCTCAACAAACACAGGGAGCCAGCCACTCACCCAAAATATATCCGCCCCCTGCACGCCACCGCTCACCCCATTTAAGACTCTCTCTGCTGCTCGTTAGCCGTAACCTCTGAACGGCTAAACTGTCACTAAGCAGTGTGAGCTGTGTGTGTGCACAGTGAGAATGCAATGGGAGGTGAAACAACCTGTGCCAGTTATGTGCTGTTCAATGCAACCTTTTTTTGTCAATGTTAATAGGATATTGAATGCATTCTAAAATGTCACTCAGAGAGACTTCTAAGTGCTTTTACCAGGCAAAAAGCCAAGGCCCAAACAGTGGGTTACATAAAACATCTGGGACAGTTTCCATACCTACAATACCATTGATACTAGCCTTCATTTAATGTGCATCTGTGATTGAAGTGGACAGATAGAGTGGAAAGATACAGGCATAGAGTGGACAGCTATGTACAGTACAGTTATACTGTGCAGTATCCACTTCTGGGTCCTGTGACAGCAACACAGCTATAAATGTTATGGTAGCCAGGTACCTACTGTATTTCTGTTAGAGTAATTAAAGTCTCATTATGAATAAGTGCTGTCATTGTTGAAATGCTATAAGGCTTATGAGTGTGTGTGTAACCCTGTCAGTTACACACACACACACACACACACACACACACACACAAAGGGCTATGACTAACCCTACACTGACAAGCTCTCACAGATGGTGAGACACATACCTCCCATAGTGATGTAATCCTATGGGTGTGTGTGTGGACGTGTTTGACCGGAGGTCCACACAAGAATAGTAAACAAACAAAAATTGGACTGGGGACATTTTGTTAGTCCCCACGAGGTAAAATGTTATTTCTAGGGGGTCTAGGGTTAAGGTTAGAATAAGTGTAAGGGTTAGTTTTAGGGTTAGGAGATAGGGTTAAGGTTAGGTTTTTGGGTTAAGGTTAGGGCATGGGTAAGATTACAGGTTAGGGTTTGAGTTAGGTTTAGGAAAAACAGGATTTTGAATGGGACTGAACTGTGTCCCCCCACAAGGTTAGCTGTACAAGACTGTGTGCGTGCGTGCGTGCGTGCGTGCGTGCGTGCGTGCGTGCGTGCGTGTGTGTGTGTGTGTGTGTGTTCCAGTGCATAGTTAAGGATGAAGCATTGCAGTCTGTTCTTAAAGATTTCATTTGTCTTTATGGAATGGAACAATAAAATGTGGTTTAACACATTCAAGACCTAGAATACAATGTGTTGCACCACACAGACTGATTTCCAATATGACCTCTGCTGAGACTCCACACAAATGGAGTATGAAAAACGTCTGTGGATCCCAGTGGAGATTATTTCAAAGCAGCTTAAAAAAACTGCTTATTCCAACTTTGTCCAGCTGCTGGGTAATGAAACTAGGATTCAGCTCTTTTCAAATGGCCTTCAGACTAAATGAAACACGAAGTCACAAATAACAAAAGATCAAAACTCTCAGATGTTCATTAGTAATGGTCTTATTTCACCACATCGCTGTAAGCCAATGGTCTAGAATAATAATGAGGACAATGCAGTGAAGGCAATAACTTTCCTCTGCAAAGAAATCATCTGTTTGGACTTGGAGATATTTTTCGTTTGGGAGGGGGGGGGGGGGGTTGTGACACAGCAAATATCTCTGGTCTTCACTCTTTCCAAAATAAACAGAACACTGTGGAATACCCTTTTGTCATAAGAGAAATCAACTTTTGTCTCCTACCAAAACATAACTTCTGTCAATAGACTGGAAAGATAGTGTGGGGTTGAGCACATGCTGTCATCCCTCTTAAGAATAATGTCTTGGGCAGCTCCTCTAAAGACCACTATATTGGAATAATTTAAGGGAAAGCAATATCAGAGACACACACACACAGAGACAGAGAGAGACAGAGAGAGACAGAGAGAGACAGAGAGAGACAGAGAGAGACAGAGAGAGACAGAGAGAGACAGAGAGAGACAGAGAGAGACAGAGAGAGACAGAGAGAGACAGAGAGAGACAGAGAGAGACAGAGAGAGACAGAGAGAGACAGAGAGACAGAGAGACAGAGAGACAGAGAGACAGAGAGACAGAGAGACAGAGAGACAGAGAGACAGAGAGACAGAGAGACAGAGAGACAGAGAGACAGAGAGACAGAGAGACAGAGACACAGAGAGACAGAGAGACAGAGAGACAGAGAGACAGAGAGACAGAGAGACAGAGAGACAGAGAGACAGAGACAGAGAGACAGAGAGACAGAGAGACAGAGAGACAGAGAGAGAGAGAGAGAGAGAGAGAGAGAGAGAGAGAGAGAGAGAGAGAGAGAGAGAGAGAGAGAGAGAGAGGAGAGAGAGAGAGGAGAGATGAGAGAGAGAGAGAGAATATAGAGAGAGAGTAGAGAGAGAAGAGAGAGGAGAGAGGAAGAGTAGAGAGAGAGAGATTGGACTGAGGAGTCATTTCTTTGACTGGATGTGGTATCTGACCGCAAGCTTAAGAAAAGGACTGACAGTACAATATTTGAGCCATGAGGTCGCTGGTTTCAGCTTTCTGCTTCTTCCTTCTCCTAGCGGTATTTAAAGACATGCTCCGGAACTTTTGCGACTAAGTATTATTTATACCTCTCTCTTTGGGCTGGATGTGTCAACTTGTAGTTCATACATGCATCATTTATGAGCAGAATTACTGTCTTACCTCAATTAGCCACGAAATCCCTAGTTTGAAAGCGACTGTTTTTCTGGAAGCCGTGCAGCGCCATTTTCCCTACATATTCCCCCACCTGCCCCAGGACCCTAGCAATTTGAGTTCAACCAATGAACTTCAGCCCCTCGACATTCGAGTGACAGATGGCAAGAGGCACATCATTCACACACAGCAGAGAGAGAGAGAGAGATATACAAATGACACTAGATGGCTTAATGAACTGGAGGTGGAGGCAAGGGTCAAACTGTACTCACGCAGATGCAACATACTCAATATCAATAAACATGGCTATTTTCATTATTTGTTTATCTTAACTAAAAGTTAAAACTAACTCAAGCAGGTTTCACATGACATACAAAAGAATGACATTGCACTAAGGAAGCCACGATAGGCTATACGGACACGCCTGATGCCCAAATTGATGACTTATGTCACACAGCTGAGAGTCGAGTGGAGAAGAATGGATTCGGTTCAGTCAGTTGTCCTGATGAGCCCTTCCCAGCTAGCTAGTTTATGCTTCTGGCTAAAAACTTAATCAAGAATTTGAAGCTTGTCTGCCAAAGTTGGGACTTGAGTGTTCAGAATCATTCAGTTTTTATCAGAGCAATTGTTATGTATATAAAAATAAATATGCAGCCATTAATGCCGCAGTTGTACATTTTCTGTGAAAATCGCATTTTAACCATCACTCTGGTCTGATATTGCATATTGGTAATGACTACACTATCTAGCAACATCGCTCTCAATTACTGAGGTATGTCTGACAAAGACTATTTGTTACAGGCTTTGATCTTGTCCCATCTTGATTACTGTCCGGTAAAATGGTAAAATGGTCAGGTTACTGTATGTATAGAATACTGTCATCATGGAATGCTCTGCCACCAGAGGTTACGCAGGCAAAAAGAAAGTTAAACTTAAAAACTAAAGACTTATATCAGTGTATCAATAATGTAACTGTACTGTATATAAGAATATGAATATTGTGTAAATTATATATATTTTTGTCTCTTGGTGTCTTTACTATATAAAGTATAACTTAATTTATTTGGAATGTAATATAATGTATTATGTTGTTCTTGTCTATGACTGTTCCGTACTTTGTTATGTATTTGTACGTTTTATGCGGTCCCCAGGAAAAGTAGCTGCTGCATGTGCAGTAGCTAATGGGATCCTAATAAACGAAACAGCCGGAGAGCAGTTCCCCTCTAGCGAGAGCAAAGGACACTCTGCCCCTTGATGTTGTGTTGCCCTCTTGCAGCACAAACTCATCCCATTGAGCAGTAACGTTAGACTGTATCACAGTGACATCCAGATGGCTACTACGAAGTAGGCAATATTACAAATGATTTATTGTGTAGGCCGCTATCCTACTCAAAATAAAATCAAGTGGGACAAAATTAATTGGTCACGTTAACTACCACTGGCGACATGTGATACAGCTGCCAAGCCCGCCTGATAGGAACCAACTACATAGCACCTTGATACAACATCGTTGCAACTGTAATTTGCACCGGCTTGTCGTTACGTTAACTAATTGCATGTCACGGTGACATCCAGAAGGTGACCAATACTACAAGTTATTTCTTCCTTGCCCATCGAAATAAACATCACTTTCTTTTACAAGTTTTAAATAGCGCCATGCTGCTGTGGTTGCCAGCTAGACGGAATAAACTTGCTAGCTGGGAAGGGCTCATCCGGACCAATTACTGCTGCTACATTTGACCCCACAGCGAGCTCAGTGCATTGCACATATCAAGTAAAGGAGCTTTTAGTGGCCAGTTACAGTGGTTCTTCCTGTAAAAGTTGCGTCTATGGCACGTTATTTAATTGTCAGCCATTGTTACCATTAATGCTAGTTAGACCACCAGAGGGCACCTTTGGCACGTTATTTAATTGTCAGCCATTGTTACCATTAATGCTAGTTAGACCACCAGAGGGCACCTTTGAGAAGCATTTGATAGCCTTCAATACTGGCTGTACTAGAGAATTTAAAACCTTTTTTTATAAGAACATAGTGTACAGGATAGATTTTAGGAAATGTAGATTAATTGATTTGATTAATATTATAGTGTTTCTATTCCAAGAAAAATGAAAACATCAGGGTTTCTGTAAGGAAAATATGGCACTGTGTGATGGTCAGGAGTAGGCTACAGTATTAAGAGCATAACATTTCCACACTCTAATTGTAGTCTAACCAATACCAAAACGAAGATTCAGTGAAAATATTTTTTTTTATATATATATTTCTTTTAAATCGCATTGATTTATCAAGACCAGTCCCCATGCTTGTCTCTGAGCAGCACGAAACGGTGCTGAAATAGATGACCACAGCGGGTATGCTATTGCTGCAAATCCTATTGCTTCTAACTTCAATATGCTTTTCAATTAAATAAGACCGACACCACTTTTAACTGCACATTACTCAACACTAGTGAAACTCATGTCACCTACGATAGGCCTACAGTATATTTTAAAATATATATTTTTCAATGACGTGACTTTCCACCAATAATTAGATTTAGAGAATTGGAGGATTATAAATGAATATATAAGGGGCATTTTTCTTTAGATATTCTCACAGATCAGATTTGCCCTAACGAAAAATGCCCCTTATATATTCTCACAGATCAGATTTGCCCTAAGGGGCTTTTATATAATTCTAAATTAATTAATTAATTAATTAATAATCACTTAGTTATTTTTTTAAACAATATTGGAGATTATTTTGTTTTCAAATAACCTAAAGTGAGCGATTGAAATCTGAATAAAGGGAAAAGTAATATTTATGAAGGCCAAAATATTTATTTCTGTTTTTAGAGGGAGAGAAACCATAAGCCTATCATGCCTATATTTTGGACAAGGACATCCCGGCCGGACAAACCCTCCCCTAACACGGGCGATGCTGGGCCAATTGTGCGCCGTCTTATGGGACTCCCAATTACAGCCAGATGTGATACAGCCAACCTAACTAAGAAATGCATTTGACGATTCAATTCTCCCCCTACCCTCCTTCTTGGCAAGAGTCTATTGTCCTACTAATAGCTCATAATGGCGCTGTACAACGTGACTGGTCGGGAGTAGGCTACAGTACTACAGTAAGAGCAAAATAATCCTAACATTTCCACACCCTAATTGTAGTCTAACCAATATCCAAAACGGAGATTCAGTGAAAATAAAATCATGTTGATTTATCAAGACCAGTCCCCATGCCTGTCTCAGAGCAGCCCTGTCTTGACCTCTGAATGCTGTCTCTTCCATTCATTTTGAAAGAGTATTTTCCAGTAAGCAGCAATTTGTTTACCTTTATTAGCCTTCGTTCCAATATTTCTGTCATTCAGTGATATTTATTCCCATAGTAATTCGTTATGGATCCATAACGAAATAAACATCTGCATTTTGAAAGAGTATTTTTCTAATTATTTTATTAACGAAAGCATAAAGATGCTGATGAAGAAATACAGTACTGTACAGTATATACTTACCCGACATTTTGCGGTTGCATGAGGTCGCTCACACACACTTTAAACATTTGGATAAAGCATTTAAAGCATTTTGAAGACACTTTGATTATGCTGTAGCAACATACTGTAGCACCATGACCAGGATCTCTTAATTTAAGTGAGCAGATTAGGGCTTTCAGGAGGAACAGAAAATCTAATACAGCCAATTGTCATAGCGTTTGCTGTCATTAAATGTTTAGACTAATATTATCAAATCGATTCAACGAATCACGAAATAGTAATTAACTAAGTCGGGGCACCACGGGAAAATTTTGTTTATAGAGTTTCAATTTCTCAAATATTCTCTTCAGATATTTTATAATCTTATTGATTACAGTCTTCTATTAATGTAATGGGTCCTAGGTGTAGCTGGTGTAGAGAGTCAGGAGCAGGACAGCAGATGAGTAATCAACGTATTTTTACTCAAAATATAAAATATACAAAGTAACAAATACACGCACACCATGACAGACCGAAAATACAAGTAACAATCACTCACAAAAAAACATGGGGGAACAGAGGGTTAAATAATGAACAAGTAATTGTGGGATTAACATCAGGTGTGTAAAACAAAGACAAAACAAATGGAAAATGAAAAGTGGATCGGCGGTGGCCAGCAGCGCGCCGACACCAACCTCAGGGACGACGCGGAGGACGAGACGCAGGGCGATCCGGATGGAGACGGTGGAAATCCCGCAGCAACAAAGGGTCCAGAACGTCCTCCACCGGCACCCAGCAGCTCTCCTCCGCACCGTACCCCTCCCAATCCACGAGGTACTGAAGGCCCCTCTCCCGACGCCTCGAGTCCAGGATAGCTCGAACAGCATACACCGAGGCCCCCTCGATGTCCAGAGGGGGCGGAGGAACCTCCTGTACCTCAGCTTCCTGGAGTGGACCAGCCACCACCGGCCTGAGGAGAGACACATGGAACGAGGGAGTAATACGATAATCTGGGGGAAGCTGTAACCTGTAGCATACCTCGTTCAGTCTCCTCAGGACTTTAAATGGCCCCACAAACCGCGGACCCAGCATCCGGCAGGGCAGGTTTCTTGTCGAGAGCCAGACCCGGTACCCCGGTGCGAACACCGGGGCCTCGCTGCGGTGGCAGTCAGCGCCCTCTTTTTGCTGCCTCACGGCCCGTTGTAGGTGCACATGGGCGGCGTCCCAGGTCTCCTCCGAGCGCTTGAACCACTCGTCCACCACAGGAGCTTCGATCTGGCTCTGATGCCACGGTGCCAGAACTGGCTGATACCCCAGTACGCACTGGAAAGGAGAGAGATTAGTGGACGAGTGGCGGAGTGAGTTTTGTGCCATCTCTGCCCAGGGGATGAACGCCGTCCACTCCCCCGGCCGGTCCTGGCAATATGACCGCAGAAACCTACCCACATCCTGGTTTATTCTCTCCACCTGCCCGTTACTCTCGGGTTGAAAACCTGAGGTGAGGCTGACCGAGACCCCCAGACGCTCCATGACCGATCTCCAGGCCCTGGACGTGAACTGGGGACCTCAGAGACTATGTCCTCAGGCACCCCGTAGTGCCGGAAGACATGAGTTAACAGGGCCTCCGCAGTCTTTAGGGCCATAGGGAGACCGGGGAAAGGGAGGAGACAGCAGGACTTAGAAAACCGATCCACAACGACCAGGATCGTGGTGTTGCCCTGTGAGGGAGGAAGATCCGTCAGGAAGTCCACTGACAGGTGCGACCACGGCAGTTGTGGAATGGGTAGGGGTTGTAATTTCCCTCTGGGCAGGTGCCTGGGAGCCTTGCTCTGGGTGCACACCGAGCAGGAGGAAACATAAACCCTCACCGTCCGCCCGATGCCAGGATGATGTGCACCAGGGACACATGCTCGGCGCGTGTAGCGGAGTATATCAGAATGTCATCAATATACACCACTACACCCTGCCCGTGCAGGTCCCGGAAAATCTCATCAACAAAGGCCTGGAAGACTGATGGAGCATTCATCAACCCGTACGGCATGACGAGGTACTACTAAATGCTGTCTTCCACTCGTCTCCCTCCCGGATATGCACCAGGTTGTAAGCGCTCCTGATATCCAATTTTGTGAAGAAGCGCGCCCCGTAAATTGACTCGATCGCACTGGCGATGAGAGGCAGCGGGTACCTTACCTCACCGTGATCTGATTGATCCCTCGATAGTCAATACACGGGCGCAGACCCCCATCCTTCTTCACAAAAAATAAACTCGAGGAGGCAGGTGAAGTGGAGGGCCGAATGTATCCCTGCCCCATGGATTCGGAGACATATGTTTCCATAGCCACCATTACCCCCTGAGTCAGAGGATACACGTGACTCCTGGGAAGTGCTGCGTCTACCAGGAGATTTATCGCACAATCCCCCCCGTCGATGAGGTGGTAATTTAGTCACCCTCTTCTTACAGAAGGTGAGAGCCAAATCGGCATATTCTGAGGGGATGTGCACGGTGGAGACCTGGTCTGAACTTTTCACCGTAGTCGCACCGATGGAAACCCCCACACACCTCCCTGAGCACTCTCGTGACCACCCCTTGAGAGCCCTCTGTTGCCACAAAATAGTGGGGTCATGATAGGCCAACCAGGGTAAGCCCAGCACCACGGGAAACGCAGGAGAATCAATAAGGAAGAGACTGATTCTCTCCTCATTACCCTCCTGCGTAACCATGTCAAGTGGAGCGGTGGCTTCCCTAATCAGCCCTGACCCTAATGGTTGACTATCTAGGGCGTGCACAGGGAAAGGCATATCCACAGGAAGAAGGAGAATCCCTAAACTATGAGCAAATGAATGGTCAATAAAATTCCCAGCTGCACCTAAATCAACTAGTCCCTTATGCTGGGAATGCGGGGAAAACTCAGGAAATTAAATAAACACATAAATACATGTGAACAACAGGGGGCTCTGGATGAGCCTGGTTCCGACTCACCTGGGGTGACACAATAGTGTCCTGCCTGCTGCCTCAACTCCCTGAGGAACCCCTCCAGCACCGACCAGCAGTGTGCCCTCTGCGGCCACAGATGGTGCAAGGAATGGCCCCTCCTCCGGTCGCCCTAAGTGCAGCACCTCCCTGTCCATGGGCGTCGGAGCGGAGGTGCTGGGGGAATGGAACTGACAGGTCCCGATCAGGACGTCCGCGGGCAGTCAGTAGGTTGTCCAGCCGGATGGACAGGTCCACCAGCTGGTCCAATGTGAGGGTGGTGTCTCGGCAGGCCAACTCCCGACGGACGTCCTCGCACAGACTGCACCTGTAGTGATCGATCAGGACCCTGTCGATCCATCCCGCACCTGCGGCCAGGGTCCGGAAGTCCAAGGCGAAATCCTGCGCGCTCCTCTTCCCCTGCCTCAGGTGGAACAGATGATTTTCACCCGCCGCTCGACCCTCAAGCGGGTGGTCGAACACTGTCCAAAAACGACGGGTGAACTCTGTGTAATGATCCAACGCCGCATCTCCCTCACACCATACGGCGTCGGCCCACTCCAGGGCTTTGCCTGAGGCAGGACACTTTCATGCCCCGAAGGAGCCGGGTGGACAGTCGCCAGGTAGAGCTCCAGTTGTAGTAGATAACCCTGGCATCCGGCAGCCGTCCCATCATATTCCCTCAGGAGCACGAGTCGAATCCCGCTGGGACCAGGGGAAATAGGGGTGGACAGTGAGACCTGTTGTAGTGGGGCTGGTGGAGGCGGTGAAAAACCTCCTCTCTCCAAAAGATCCATAGTCTGCCGCACGAGATCCGTGGCAGTGCCCAGACGTTGCAACATGGTCGCGTGCTGCTGAACGCGCTCCTCCACTGGAACTGGGAGGGCGTCTGCTCCTGCTGACTCCATTCTTTGGGTGAGTGATTCTGTAATGGGTCCTAGGTGTAGCTGGTGTAGAGAGTCAGGCGCAGGACAGCAGATATGAGTAATCAAAGTATTTTTACTCAAAATGTAAAATATACAAAGTAACAAATACACGCACACCATGACAGACCGAAAATACAAATAACAATCACTCACAAAAAAACATGGGGGAACAGAGGGTTAAATAATGAACAAGTCATTGTGGGATTGAAATCATGTGTGTAAAACAAAGACAAAACAAATGGAAAATGAAAAGTTGATCGGCGGTGGCTAGAAGGCCGTTGACGTCGACCGCCGAACGAACAAGAAGAGGGACCGACTTCGGCGGAAGTCGTGACAATTAATGTATTGTTACCTCATTAGTCTCATTTTTGAA
This sequence comes from Salmo trutta, assembly GCF_901001165.1. NCBI lineage: Eukaryota > Metazoa > Chordata > Actinopteri > Salmoniformes > Salmonidae > Salmo > Salmo trutta. Next base: position 32,237,833 of record NC_042993.1, on the reverse strand, counting down.
CATCGCAAACCCTTGGATATCTGCAAGAACCCTAACATAAATCAGCGATATAGAAATTGGCTTAATTATTTATTTACTAATTAACTAACCAATCGCAGAATTACATAAAACACACACAATAGGTCATACATTGGTTACTAACATGACACAAATTCAAGTCCCTAGTGGACGAAACCGATATGACGTCTTGATAGACAAAGGAAAGGGGTGGGGACAGTTCAAGAGCGGAAAACTCAGAGTGGATTCACTGTAATACAGTTTAACTACACTCATGACATGCTAATACTTTTAACATGAACAGCCGCTCATTAGAAAATAAATAGCAATTTACATATTTACGAGTGTATGCCTTTGTTGTCCCTCTCTGTGATCGCCGGTCCGTCTGCTGGATAATAGTTCATCAGAGAGTCTCTGGTTGCGTTCCCCAGAAGTCCCATGTTCTTTTGTGGTTGTAGCTTGTTATAATGGATACGTCAGAGTACTATTCGGAAATGCTCTTAGATCAGATGCGTTCACCAGACTAAAGTATTTTAACAGCTGCAGCCTAAACAATCTGGTCTTTAGTTTGTAGATTTCTTCACCATTTCAGCGTGGGGATGATCTCCACATTCTCTGGTCTTGTTCTTTTGTAGAGTTATAGTTTAAACCACTTCACACACCAGCGTCACCCGGCAAGTTTCGGTCTAGAGTAGTAGCCATTTCAACGTGGGAACCCTGTCCCAGCGTTATCTTGACTATATTTAAAATCTCCAACCATTTCAACATGTAGCGACAGCTCCATGTTTTCTGATCTAATGTACAATTTGTCGGGAGTCCTTTATAAGCACTCGCCTTGGAAGGTGGTTCCATGACGTTTGGGTATAATGTCTGTGCTCACGGGGGCATGGCCACTGACTAGTTAAAACTATATGAAAACCCATACTCTCATTTAGAAGGCAAACATCACATTTAATCTTTTCGAAAGTATTCCTATACTCAATCATTTATTTTACACAACATTCAGATGCAAACCCCATAATTGAGAAGTGCATACAAACAAAGAAACAGTATTGTGTGTCTCATGTCCGTCATGAGGTGAACAAATGAAACAAACTCAAAATGACTGTTCCTTAAGTGTCCACGGACCACTCCAACTGCTTGGAATATAGAAATACTGTTCAATTACTCAAACTTTTGATGTTACCGTACTGCAAAGTATTTCTCTGTGGTAACAAAGGGATGTCGGCACGGGTATCGAACCAGCATCTGTAGCAACGCAGTCTGCACTGCGATGCAGTGTCTTAGACCGCTGCGCCACTCAGGAGGCCCCATCCAAAGTTTTTAATGCTGATCATTTGCCTTGCACAACACAGAGAGGTGTTGGCAAGAGTCTATTGTCCTGCTAACAGCCCATAATTGTGTCCAGGTCAGGATAACCAAAACATTTCTTTATTAAAGACTATCAGAAAGAGTGTTGGTACTTATTTATTTTGAACCAAAGCCATGAATGAGTGATTCACTCAGCATTATGTAGGTGCCAAGGTTATATGACTGTGCCATCAACTTGATTATTTAGCAGACATCACTTGCTTATATTCAGTCAACACATATCTTAAGAATATCATGGAATATAATTGAACATTTTAATTTCTCTTAGAATAAAAGCCTTAGTGTAACAGTTTAGTAAGTAATACTAATGAGTAAAAACAAAAAATGTGTATTCAGGGTGTGCGCGTGCAGGACAGAGGAATAGCAATTCTTACACTATTGTTCTAAATTCAATCACCTTCTTCATCCTCATCATTCAGTTCATTGAAATTCAATTCAAGTCGTGCCCAATTATCAGTTTCTATTTGGTTTATGTTGCCCATTCACTGTCAGAGACACATTAGCGCCTTGGGACCGAAAAGCATAATCAGTGCTCTAACTCCCCCTTGCGCTGGTCTGAAGCAATGAAGCAGTGACGCAAGGTACCGTACTAAACCACAAATTACCTCTAAATCCCACAGCATAATCTCAAAAACTTTTAGTCGAGAAACCACTGTAGTCATCAGAGTGAGTTATGGTAAAGGTCAAAGACTAGAGAGGAGCCATGTGTACAGTAGAGGTCAGGTCAGTCATTAACAGCGTTAAGTAGAAAGGAAGTTTTAGATAAAAAGGGTTCAGGTAGAAATTCCCCCTACGATGTTTTGTGCAACTGTCTAAAAAGTTAAGAGACCTATAGGGGAAAAGATAACGGGGAAAATAACTTATGTGCAACTGTTGGCTGTAGGGTTCTGGAATAATAAACCCCCGTTTCAGTGAGTAAACCAGCGCCAACCAAATGACAAAATCAATAGCAGCAGCATACGGGGGAGGGAAAAGAGCCAATAGTAGGCACTGCCCATCAATAAACCGACCAATGCCAGTGCCTGTACTGACGTTCGTTCTGCTTGCAAGTTTTAAAAATAACTAATTACAACAGAACGGAGCGGCATCAAATAAGCTAAATATGCAGCAGAGCTCTGGGAGATGGAAAATAGCTCAGTTAAAATTCGAGACGGCGGGGGAATTTGGAACGGTGACGGAAGAATCCAGCATCAGCTGGACAAACAGTCCCTTTGCCTCCCTCCCCGATCTCCCCCTCTCCTGTATGCAGAGACATGAGAAGCATTCCCGCTGCCTGAACCGGCTGGCAGCCCCCCATTCCATAAAACCTCCGGAGTGAGAACATTCCCGGTCCGCGACGTCGGAAAATTATAACCCATAACCCTTCCTCCATCCCTCCCTCCCTCCCTCCCGAGTCACGTTTCTTTTTACTGCAGCCGTTGAGCAACAGCCAGAGCATCTTCCCATATGGAGCCTTCCAGGTCTACAGCCATTGACGCTGTGGTGGATGACATTGCATGACAATAGCAAACAGGACACTCTGCTGAGGACAGTGTCGAGTTTCTCTCAGGCCTTACGTTACAACAGGAGGAAAAGTCTCTCTTCCCAAAGAAAGACATCCTGCTAAAGGAATCAGAACCACAGACCTGCAGAAACTGACAAGCTCTCCGATATCTCTTAGCCATATGCAGCTACACTTTCCATTAATTAGCCCCTTCTGCAGAGATCATTACTTTTCTGGTGCGCGAATGACTGGATTGAAATGTATCAGATTTTAGATTTGACTGTGATCAATTACAGTGCGTTTCTGCAAAAGGCTACTTTGTGTTAGCAACAGAGGTCAAGATTGGATCATACCACATGAGAAAATTGCATTAGTCTTTCCACAAAGTTCAGATGGGATCTTATTTTTTTTGGGGGGGGGGAAATATCCTAAAAGTAGTATGGTGGAGATGGGAAACAGGTCAAAATGAGTTGTACAGCATCATTAAATAATGTATGTGAGACTATGATTTATGGAGCATTATATACTTTCTTACATTTACAGACAAATCTGGATTGAATTTTAGTAGATGTATGGGGGCAACACTGGGCAGGCTGCTACAACAATGTCCACTGTGAAACAGCTGTAGAACCACTTGTAACGGTATCCCATTCTGATTCCTCTTACATTACAGATGAGGAGATCACTTAGAACATTTATATGACACTATGACAGGCTTGGACTGGGACAAACATTTTATAACAAATAACCAGACATTCCACGCACAATCCAGATTTTAGTATTTTATTCAGATCTCCCATTTTCTTCCCCCAGAAGAAGAACAATGCTGTACTGGGCCAAGACTTTGTCTGGCTCTTGGAGATCACGATGACTGTTGGAATTCCGAGCCAACTAGGTGAAAACTATGTTGATGTTCCCTTTTAGCAAGGCACTAATTGCTCCTGTAAGTCGCTCTGGATAAGAGTGTCTGCTAAATGCTTAAAATGTCAATGGAAAAGTTGGTTTTTCGTTCAAAAACACAATTAGCCAGCATAAGACATGCACACCCTTATTGTTTTTTATAACAATATTAGTATTGGCATTTTCCATTTCAGCGTTGCTAGTTTTGACCTTTTAAATGATCTTTCATGTGTAGCAATGGTGGGGGGTTACAGGATGGCACGCCTTTGAACCTATCTTCAAGATTTACTTTACTACAGCAGACCTACTGTATGAGGTGATGAATGTGTGTGATGGGTGAACCCAACCCCACTAACACATATGTGGTCTTCTGTGGATTACATTGCAGGAGTATCTCCTAAAAGCTGAGAGCTAAATCAAAGGGATTGCTGAAAGACCAAGTCATGGGTCAGGTCAATCACAGTAGATCAAAGGAGTTTAGAAACTAAGATTGACCATGGTCAGTGTATGGTCAAAGTCACGTTAACAAAGTGTGGCATCTGTTGACAAAAACACAGTCGTATCCAGTAGGTAACCATGGAGTTGTCGATGTGACGTCATGTGAATGTGCCATATTTTCTCTCTTTATGCTGTTTCCAACATGACAACAACATATAAAAATACCGTCTAAAGGCAGAGCAAAGCTCCCAGAAAATGTGAATTCGCTTAGTAATGAAATGACACACAGGTTTAAAGGACAGGTTTAAACGACTGGCTTGAGAACCTGCCAACTGGTCATCTAATTTAAATTGAATATATCACAATGTTTATTTAATCTTATTATAGGCTATTGTGCAGTATCACTAGCCCATAGTTCATTTAATTAAGGACGGTTTATGAAGAATGGCCTGTCTCTAAACTGGTCTGTTTATACATACTTCAAGTGTCATTGTTGTGAAATGAAAAACATTGGTGTGTGTGTGTGTGTGTGTGTGTGTGTGTGTGTGTGTGTGTGTGTGCGCTTGTAATAGTATCCTTGTGGGTACTGGTAATCCCTAGGGGTTAGGTTTAGAGTTAGGGTTAGAGGTTAATGATAGGGATTAAGTTTGGGGTTAGAGGTTATGAAAATAGGAATGGAAATAAATGTTAGTTCCCCACAAGGATAGTAAAACATATACACTACTGGTCAAGTTTTAGAATACCTACTCATTCAAGGGGTTTTCTTAATTTTTTACTATTTTATAAATTGTAGAATAATAGTGAAGACATCAAAACTATGAAATAACACATATGGGATCATGTAGTAATGAAAAAAAGTGTTAAACAAATCTGAATATTTGTTATATTTGAGATTCTTCAAATAGCCACTCTTTGCCTTGATGACAGCTTTGCACACTCTTGGCATTCTCTCAAGCAGCTTCATGAGGTAGTCACCTGGAATGCATTTCAAATAACAGGTGTGCCTTAAAACGTAATTTGTGGAATTTCTTTCCTTCTTAATGTATTTGAGACAATCAGTTGTGTTGTGACAAGGTAGTGGTGGTATACAGAAGATAGCCCTATTTGGTAAAATACCAAGTCCATATTATGGCAAGAACAGCTCAAATAACCAAAGAGAAACGACAGTCCATCATTACTTTAAGCAGGGTTGGGTAGGTTACTTTCTAAATGTAATCCGTTAGTTACAAGTTACCTATCCAAAAACGTAATCAGTAACATAACTTTTGGACTACCCAAAATCAGTAACGTAATCCGATTACATTCCATTACTTTTAGATTACTTTCTACTTAAGAGGCATTAGAAGAAGACAAAAATGTATGTTACCAATTGAAAGACATCTATTGCAGGATAAATCGATGTTAAAGTTTATATAGCTGGCCATAAATGGATGTTACATTTTACTTTATGGGTTGGTTATGTAGGCTTTTTCTAACCCATCGCTTTCTACTACATATAATAATGCGACTAAATCATATCTTTACATTAAAACCAAAGTCTATCAGAATTCCAGTCATTCCAATAAATGTTATACCCCTTGATCTTCAAGAATAGGACTTGGAAATATAGAAGTATAGATTAGCCAAATTGTTTTACCTGAGCATGACCACAAAACTAAGGATTTATTAGTCAGCCCTACTCTGTTGTTTATTTTGTTGTCATGGAGGACTGATTGGGCTCATTGGTTCGAGTTGAAAAATAAATGCTGCACTCATGGAATGGCATGCTTTGCCAAGAGTGTGCAAAGCTGTCATCAAGGCAAAGGGTGCCTATTTGAAGAATCGCAAATATATTTTGATTTAACACTTTTTTGGTTACTACATGACTCCATATGTGTTATTTCATAGTTTTTTTTCCTGTAATGTAGAAAATAGTACAATAAAGAAAATCCCTTGAATGACTATGTGTTCTAAAACTTTTGACCGGTAGTGTACTCTCTGTGTGTGCGTGTATATGTTAGGGAGTTCAATTAAAAAGGGTTAGCAAATAAAAATGAGGCACTATAAACCTAACTTATTATCGCTTAATCATGTTTTCCCACAGCTTAAGAAATTGTGGGAACTGAGATCAAACTGCCCACAAACCAAGTTATTGAAACTTTTTACTAAATAAGATTTTTCACTGAGACACATAGGAATTATTGGTGTTGATAGTATAATATCAGCCTAAAATGTCCAAAGGAACCAATATGGATGGACAGGTCAGGGAGAGTAAGCTCAGATAAATGTATCCTCTCTTAGAGGTCAATGTAACTGTGACACCATGGGGAGTAGGGTAAAGTAGATCTATGGACTGCCATTGAGAACCAAATTGAAAAACAAGTATTGATTTGCATTTTACAGGCGGTTAGTGAACCAACTCTGGCATCGATAATCTATTCCCTAACAAATAAATTGGATATTTAATCAGTGTCCAAACACCATGTTCTGATCGCCCATATTGCCAAACATACTGCCAGCAAAATTGGTGGTGGTGGAGAAGTATGGTGACAATCAGGCACATGCAAACAGTCTGGCTAGCCATTTGATTAGCTGTCTTATGGCTTGGGAGTAGAAGCTGTTTAGAAGCCTCTTGGACCTAGACCTGGCTCTACGGTACCGCTTGTCGTGCGGTAGCAGAGAGAACAGTCTATGACTAGGGTGGCTGGAGTCTGACAATTTTCAGGGCCTTCATCTGACACCGCCTGGTATAGAGGTCCTGGATGGCAGGAAGCTTGGCCCCAGTGATGTTCTGGGCCGTTCGCACTACCCTCTGTAGTGCCTTGCGGTCGGAGGCCGAGCAGTTGCCATACCAGGCAGTGATGCAACCAGTCAGGATGCTCTCGATGGTGCAGTTGTAAAATCTTTTGAGGATCCATACCAAATCTTTTCAGTCTCCTGGGGGGGGAATAGGTTTTGTCATGCCTGCTTCACGACTGTCTTGGTGTGCTTGGACCATGTTCGTTTGTTGTTGATATGGACGCCAAGGAACTTGAAGCTCTCAACCTGCTCCACTACAGCCCCATCGATGAGAATGGGGGTGTGTTCGGTCCTCTTTTTCCTGTAGTCCACAAACATCTCCTTTGTCTTGATCAGGTTGAGGGAGAGGTTGTTGTCCTTGCACCACATGGTCAGGTCTCTGACCTCCTCCCTATAGGCTGTCTCATCATTGTCATGATCAGGCACTGTTGTGTCATCAGCAAACTTAATGACGGTGTTGGTGTTGTGCCTGGCTGTGCAGTCATGAGTAAACAGGAAGTACAGGGGGGGGGGGACTGAGCACGCACCCGAGGGGCCCCCGTGTTGCGGATCAGCAGTTGGGGATGTGTTGTTACCCTTTTGTAGTTAATAAATCCAATGTGAAACGTGATAAATAGACCTATAGTATCCTTAACTAACATTGAAAAAGTGAATCCATTATTTTCCAGCTAATTAAAAGTATCACTCCCCATCTTCTGCATCAAACGTGTAATGTCAGTACAGTAGCCTATGCTTCGAGGGGGGTGGGGCAAGTAGCCTAAACACAGACAGACACTGGAATACTATTTCTGAGTAACAGAGAGGGCTTTGCATAGGCGCTTTGTTGCATTGTGTTGTGGGACTAGAAAAAAAATGACTGGAACGTTAAACAATGTTATTAACCAGTTCCCATGATTTTAAAATAACGGAACAGTATAGATCACTTTCGTACCAGGTTCCATTTCTGTTCCTTGAAAAAGGAGAACACTGTTTTGGGTTCACACGGTTTTGGGTTCTGTTCCCTGAACCGGTTCTAACCCCCGCTATTGACCAATAAACATTCACGTGGGCGTGGTCTGGCACATAAATGCATATAAAAATCATTCAAGGATATTCGTATTGTAACAAAATTTGGTAAGAACATTCATATGCTAAATGACTGACTAAAATATCGATCACACGATGGTTCTATAACGGCCACATGTTTATATCTCTTTATCTGTTCGACTCAAGAGCGATGAAATTTTGCACATGCTCAGGGATATGATTGTAGCTAACCCACATGATATCTTAGACACTACTGGCTTGATTTTGAACAAACTTGGGTGAATGATGCGTCTCGCAATAGAGATCCATCATACACACTGATTGGCCAAAGGGCGCTGCATCATTCATGTAGGACGACATGTTTATTGTTGCCTTGTCTGACAATGGTTTAATCCAGGGGTGGGCAAACCCAGTCCTCGATGGCCGGATTGGTGTCAGTTTTGCCCCAGCCTCAGCTAACACACCTGACTCCAATAATCACCTAATCATGATCTTCAGTTTAGAATGCAATTTGATTAAATCAGCTGTGTTTGCTAGGGATGGAGAAAAAGTGTGACACCAATCAGGCCCTGGAGGACTGGAGTTGCCCACCCCTGGTTTAATCAGTGACTTGGCTTAACCTTGAAACCATTAAACATTGGCTGTACTAAACTCAACTTCTTTGTTTGGGGAAAAAGTGTGTATCCAGAGCTGAAGCCTGAAGTGCCAGAGCTGGAAAAACAGTGACTAAAGTTAACCATGTGGGTTGTAGACTCAGTGGCCATAGACTTCCATGGAGCATCAGGTTCAGTAGAGCACATGGCCCAAACAACCAATCCCTCAGCATGGATTTTATTAATCATCATGAAATGGATAGTTTGGGAAAGTAACTCAAAAATGATGTACTGTAGCTAGGGATAGCCACGCAACACTACAGTTGTATTGAGATTGAAAATGCATCGAGTCCTGCTACTGAAGCTTGCATCAGGCTCATTTGGTGTAACAGCTCTTTAAATACAGTAAATTGTGTTGTATATGAAATGTCATGCTCCTGATATATAGACGAATTCCTCAGATTGGCAACATGGGTTTTTAGCCCGGGTCAGAGAGAAAGGAGAAAGAGAGGCAGAGACTGCAGATGATGCTGTGCTAATAAGGTTGGGAGTTGGAATGCGAATGGGGCTTTTTTGGGGGGGTTTCCATTCACCCTGGGGGAAACAAAGCTGGATTCAACAAACCAGCAGTGAACCCTTTCCGTGAACAGACAAATGCTTGGTGTTAAGATGTTTCTGCTCGTTTGCAGTGGTCCTGAATCCCCGGTCATACGTGTGGTCATGTGTTCACACACACACACACACACACACACACACACACACACACAGCTGGCCTTTAAAAAGCTACAGAAGAACGGGCCTAAGACAGGTCATCGGCTTAAAACATATCTACTGGGGTATAGCAGCACAACACTGGCTCCCCTCCTTTCTAAACACTCTGCCAACATCTGCTCTGGCATCACTGCAACACACACATGCAAAACACACCCAATCGCACATATGCATGCATGCATGCATTTTTTGTCTGAAATTATTCAGACAAAAAATATCATTAAAAACGCACACACAATAAAGTTAGTGGAAGTAGCCGACGTGCCAACACAGGGTATTCCATAAAGCACCGTATTTAACTCTGCAACTTCTCCCTACTTGATGCTTTATGGTCCCACTTCTTTTCTCAAGAAAGGAAGAGGAATTTCTTCATCTCTGCCAGCTCCAGTTAGTATTGTGGAGGGAGGAAGCTTTGTCTGGGGTGTTGTGAACTGATTGTGTTTAGGGAGAGGCAGAGTGTGTGGTGTTCAGCTTTCATGAACTGAAAGGTTCTCTTGGACCTAATCACATGCCATTTTCCATATATTTTCTCGTGTTCCAAAACACCTGCTACTAACGTGTACTTAAAATAAAGAGGTACAGTAAATCTGAATTCAATAAAATATAAAAATGACTATATTTAGAATTGATATATAGAATGATGACGCTGAACTAACCTGGGAGCTAGTTTTCAGTAAATCAATGCATTGAAGGTTTGCTAAGCATTGACATGTTTACGCCACATCGAGTGTAAAGTTAGCGTGCTTGAAAATTCTATTTGATTATTGAATTGACTGTAAACAGTGATGCAGTCAAATCACTAAATCACTTTAGTTTTCCCCTGAAGCCTATGTGTGCAGCATTCCTGTGAGCCAAAGTCTTTTGTCACCCCAGAGAGAGCGAGAGCGAGAGCGAGAGAGAACAGTACAGTACAGGCTCAGTACAGGCTCAGTAAGCACAGCCTTGCCATTGAGAAGGGTAGAAACAGGAAAACCTGGCTCCCTGTAGAGGAAAGGCTGTGCAACGACTGCAAAACAGCAGAATCTGAGAGAGAGCTGCATTTCCTGACAAAATGTCCAAAATATAAATCAATTAGAGTGTCATTTCCCCAAATTTGAAACCCAAGGTTTCAAAGACCTCTCTGATGAGGATAGGCTACTCGTCCGGTTGGGGGAGGACGCAGAAAGCTGTGGGTTGGCAGCGCACTACATTGCTGCCTGCCATAAGATGAGGGACAGTGTCTGACAGACCAATCAACCTGCACATGTCCTCTATGCTTATTGTTCAATGTATGGTTATTTTGACCCTTGGTTATTGTTGTTCCGTTGACAATTTTGATTCTTATTATTTTAATATTGTACATATCCAAAGTAAGCTTTGGCAATATGTACATTGTTACGTCATGCCAATAAAGCACATTGAATTGAGAGAGAGAAGGAGAAGTGTGAGCCAGAGCCTAACTTATCCTCCCCCACAGAGAGAGAGAGAGAGAGAGAGAGAGAGAGAGAGAGAGAGAGAGAGAGAGAGAGAGAGAGAAATGGGGAGGAGGATGGAGATGGCTGGATCGGAGCGGAGAGTGGACGAGGTGATTGTTCAGCATAGCTCCGTTCCAGGACTGCAAGCTAAAGCTTGGCCAGAGGAGGTGAGAGGGAGCATCAGTCTGATGACCTGACGCTGTGTGTGTGAGCACACTGACCCTAATAGAATCCAGAACGCTGGAGAGGAGAGCCCTGCTTGTCCAAACATCTACAAGTTGTCTGCTATTAGGCCAAGTAGCATGGCTAAACCCACAAGGTCCTATAGTGACTTGGAGTTCTCACATACAATACTGTAAGAGTTAATCCTCCCTTAGCACCAAATCCTGTCATAAGTGCTCCAATACACACACAGGAAATTCAAAACCTGTAATGAAAGAGGAAAGGATATTAAGCTAAGGACCCTGGGACTAAACACCTCCCTCTGCAACTGAATCCTGGACTTCCTGACGGGCCGCCCCAGATGGTAAGGGTAGTTAACACATACGCCACGCTGATCCTCAACACAGGGGCCCCTCAGGGGTGCGTGCTCAGCCCCCTCCTGTACGCCGTTCACGCACGACTGCACGGCCAGGCACGACTCCATCACCATCATTTGCTGATGACACAACAGTGGTAGGCCTGATCACCGACAACAATGAGACAGCCTATAGGGAGGAGGTCAGAGACCTGGCCGTGTGGTGCAAGGACAACAATCTCTCCCTCAACGTGATCAAGACAAAAGGAGATGATTGTGGACTACATGTAAAAGAGGACCGAGCACACTCCCATTCTCATCGACGGAGCTGCAGTGGAGCAGGTTGAGCGCTTCAAGTTCCTTGGTGTCCACATCACCAACAAACTAACATGGTCCAAGCACACCAAGACAGTCGTGAAGCGGGCATGACAAAACATATTCCCCCTTTGAAGACTGAAAAGATTTGGCATGGGTCCTCAGATCGTCAAAAGGTTCTACAGCTGCACCATCGAGAGCATCCTGACTAGTTGCATCACTGCCTGGTATGGCAACTGCTCGGCCTCCGACCGCAAGGCACTACAGAGGGTAGTGCGAACGGCCCAGTACATCAGGTCCAAGAGGCTTCTAAACAGCTTCTACCCCCAAGCCATAAGACTCCTGAACATCTAGTCAAATGGCTACCCAGACTATTTGCATTGCCACCCACCCCCCTCTCCACACCACTGCCACTCTCTGTTGTCATCTATGCATAGACACTTTAATTAATGGTTTGAAGTCAGGTAATATCTGCAGCGGAAATTCATGTATTATCACAAAGGTTAGTGTAGAGAAAAAGGAGGAGGTGAAATTCAAGGTTTTTTGCTTATCCTGTCTCCAAACTTTTTACCAAGCAGACCCAAAGACATATGCTCTAAATTGTTTTACAAGGTCCTCAAAGTCTGTGGTAATTAATCCCAATGTTTTGCCACGTTCCTCATGAGGTCAGTGTAATTCCAAACCTTTCTAATTTTGCCTCCTTACCACACCCCCCCATTCCCTCTCTCTTTCTTTATGAAGTCTGATTGTATAATTTACAATACAACAATTCTGTTTCCTCCATGATGTGTGATAGCATGCATAACAAAAGAAGGAACAAAGTTATGAAGTGGTCATAAAATAGGTCACATGATTAACTTCTCAAACGTATTCGTATAAAAGGATTTGTGTAATATGGCAGTTACTCATTCCGGCTATCAAAGACTTGTCCCAGTCGAATGCTCTCGCGTCTCATGGATTAAACATCCAAGAGGGCAATTTTCTACTTAGCTACTTAACCTAAATGCTCATCGATCCAAAGGACACTCATCTTACATGCTTACAGCAGCAATGTGTGTGGGCCTGAATGCTTGCATCACACCACTTAAGCCTCTACCCGGGGGGCTGAAGCGCTTCATTGAGCACGTTGCCCCTGCAGACTCTGGAGGTAGCACAGTGGAAACGTCATCTCATGTTTATCATTAAGACATCATAGCCATTTATACTGTATGTTAATAATGTCCTTTTATAATCTCGCCTTTTGACTATGTAAGTCTAATTATGCTACAGCTTGTCCATCATTGGCATGACTGTAAAGCTCGCCACCATTGGACTCTGGAGCAGTGGAAACGCGTTTTCTGGAGTGATGAATCACGCTTCACCATCTGGTATTCCGACGAACAAATCTGGGTTTGGCGGATGCCAGGACAACGCTACCTGCCTCAATGCATAGTGCCAACTGTAAAGTTTGGTGCAGGAGGAATAATGGTCTGGGGCTGTTTTTCATGGTTCAGGTTAGACCCCTTAGTTCCAGTGAAGTGAAATCGTAATGCAATAGCATACAATGATATTCTATACGATTCTGTGCCGTTTGGGGAAGGCCCTTTCCTGTTTCAGCATGACATGCTCCTGTGCACAAAGCGAGGTCCATACAGAAATGGTTTGTTGAGATCTGTGTAGAAGAACTTGACTGTCCTGCACAGAGACCTGACCTCAACCCCATGGAACACCTTTAGGATGATTTAGAACGCCGACTGCCAGCCAGGCCTAATAGCCCAACATCAGTGCCTGACCTCACTAATGGTCTTGTGGCTGAATGGAAGCAAGTCCTCGCAGCAACGTTCCAACATTTAATGGAATGCCTTCCCAGAAGAGTGGATGCTGTTATAGCAGCAGAGGGGGGGACCAACTCCATATTATGGCCATGACTTTGGAATGACATGTTCGACGAGCAGGTGTAAACATACTTTTGGTCATGTAGTGTATTTATCTTCAAGGCCTCTCATTTCTCCCCCCCCCCCCCCCCCCCCCAACCAACCAAAAAAATATTGCAGTGGTCATTGTGAGTCATTGACACTTGACCTCTACTGCCGAATCCACTAAGGGGTTTTAACCAAGATAATCAATCTTTATTAATAAGATGGATTGGTTATCAGCGCTCACCTTAGGAGGTTCTTTGTTGGTGTTATTTAGTGTCGGTGAAATTAACATTTGTGGTGGTAGTTGTAGCAATACTGGTGGCAGTTATGCTAGCAAACAGCTCCTGCATTTAGTGAGTGACTAGCCACAAAGTCATTAGTTTAACTGAAATAAACAAAAAATGCCCTGTGTATCCTACACTTATGAGCTTATAGGTCCCAAAACTTAATGGATCCAGTAATCTCTGTGTTGTGAATGTTTATCTTCTCTGCCTACGATTAGCCCACCCAGAGATCAGTGAATCAGCTCTGTTCTGACACTTCATGGGGCTTGACCTCTGCCCCCTACAGTGGAGCCTAGTATTGACGTGTTTAGTCAGCGTGTAGCGGATTACAGACAGTAAGCCTGGGTAGGACCAACACGGCGCCTCTCCCACAGAGTGCTCTTTATACCTGAGAGGGAGGCAGTGATTAGAGAGCTAATATCAGTCTGTTCAGCCACTCTGATGGTCTAGACAAGCATATTGTGACGACCCTCCCACTCTGTCTGCCGTATTCTCTCTCTTTGTTCTTGTTTCTTTATTAGGATGCCGGTGGGCGGAGTTGGAAGGGTCGTCAGATAAATGGGAAACACCTGGGCTCGGGTGTGTCCCAGGATAAAGGCACCTCTTCCACAGTCATTGGGGGGACTCTCTCCACACAGACACCTTGTTGATTTTGGTTGTGTAGTTTTGTGGCTTTTTGGTTATTTGCTTTGGCACCTTTCAACACCCTGCATTATTACATTCAAGAATGCAAAACACTCACTTACACTACTGATTACTGATTACACATACCACTGTTAATGACTTAGTTACTTTATTTAATAAATATATATTTTTGTTACCCTTTGTCTCCACGTTGTCTCCCTTTTGTTGCGAACTCTGAGCCGGTTCGTAACAATATACACACACACACACACACACACACACACATCCATCCAGGCATAAGCACACACGAAAGCACGCACGCAAACTCGAATCAGGAATTCATTACTGTTACATCTAGATGGTGCTGCTTGTGCGTATAAATCTGCTATAAGAGTTAGAGAGAGAATCACAGAGACGGATACAGTTGAAGTCGGAAGTTTACATACACCTTAGCCAAATACATTTAAACTCTGTTTTTCAAAAACTCCTGACATTTAATCCAAGTAAAAATTCCCTGTTTTAGGTCAGTTAGGATCACCTCTTTATTTTTAGAATGTGAAGTGTCAGAATAATAGGAGAGAGAAATATTTATTTCAGCTTTTATTTCTTTCATCACATACCCAGTGGGTCAGAAGTTTACATACCCTCAATTAGTATTTGGTAGCATTGCCTTTAAATTGTTTAACTTGGGTCAAACATTTTGGGTAGCCTTCCACAAGCATCCCACAATAAGTTGGGTACATTTTGGCCCATTCCAACTGACAGAGCTGGTGTAACTGAGTCAGGTTTGTAGGCCTCCTTGCTCGCACACACTTTTTCAGTTCTGCCCACAAATTTTCTATAGGACTGAGGTCAGGGCGTTGTGATGGCCACTCCAATACCTTGACTTTGTTGCCATTTTGCCACAACTTTGGAAGTATGCTTGGGGTCAATGTCCATTTGGAAGACCCATTTGCAACCAAGCTTTAACTTCCTGACTGATGTCTTGAGATGTTGCTTCAATATATCCACATAATTTTCCTGCCTCATGATGCCATCTATTTTGTGAAGTGCACCAGTCCCTCCTGCAGCAAAGCACCCCCCCCCACAGCATGATGCTGCCACCCCCGTGCTTCGGTGTTCTTCGGCTTGCAAGCCTCCCCCTTTCTCCTCCAAACATAACAATGGTCATTATGGCCAAACAGTTCTATTTTTGTTTCATCAGCCCAGAAGACATTTCTCCAAAAAGAACAATCTTTGTCCCCATTTGCAGTTGCAAACCGTAGTCTGGCTTTTTTATGCCAGTTTTGGAGCAGTGGCTTCTTCATTGCTGAGCGGCCTTTCAGATTATGTCGATATAAGACTCGTTTTACTGTGGATATAGATACTTTTGTACCCGTTTCCTCCAGCATCTTCACAAGGTCCTTTGCTTGTTCTGGGATTGATTTGCACTTTTCGCACCAAAGTACGTTGTCAGGTGTGTGCGTACTGGTAGCGATGTCAGGTGCAGGAGAGCAGAGATTTGTGAACAGGCGCACACTTTGAGGTAAAAGTGCAAAACGCGCGAAACAGTCACAAGAATTATGTTTAACAATAAACATCTTCGTGAAATACCACGGAAAAAACAAACCAGTCTGGCGCGTCAACAACAAACACGTAACACAAACAATCTTACACAAAGACATGATGGGGAACAGAGGAATAAACACATGTACATTGATTGGGGAATAAAAACCAGGTGTGCAGGGAACAAGACAAAACAAATGGATACATGAAAAATGGAGCAGCGATGGCTAGAAAGCCGGTGTCGTCGCCCGCCGAACAAGGAGAGCAGCCGACTTCGGCAGAAGTCGTGACATACGCTCATCTCTAGGAAACAGAACGCGTCTCCTTCCTGAGCGATATGATGGTTGCGTGGTCCCATGGTGTTTATACTTGTGTACTATTGTTTGTACAGATCAACGTGGTACCTTCAGGCGTTTGGAAATTGCTCTCAAGGATGAACCAGACTTGTGGAGGTCTACAATGTTTTTTCTGAGGTCTTGGCTGATTTCTTTAGATTTTCCCATGATGTCAAGCAAAGAGGCACTGAGTTTGAAGGTAGGCCTTGAAATACATCCACAGGTACACCTCCAATTGACGTCAATTAGCCTATCAGAAGCTTCTAAAGCCATAACATCAACTTAGTGTATGTAAACTTCTGACCCACTGGAATTGTGATACAGTGAATTATAAGTGAAATAATCTGTCTTTATACAATTGTTGGCAAAATTACTTGTGTCATGCACAAAGTAGATGTCCTAACCGACTTGCCAAAACTATAGTTTGTTCACAAGAAATTTGTGGAGTGGTTGAAAAACGAGTTAATGACTCAAACCTAAGTGTATGTAAACTTCCGACTTCAACTGTATGTAGACAAAGACAGTGCTAACAGAGACAGCTAAGTTGTCCCTATAAGACCAGTTGACCATTTAAAAGGTGCTCTGAGAGGCTATGTGATCTTTAAACAGTACATGCAGGCTCGAGCTCCCCGACTGAGTTCCCTGTGAATCTAGGCTGTGAGTTCAACCTTGACTCAGGGGTAGACTTACCATAGTAAATGTCCAGGACACTAATTCGTATGATATATTACATTTCACATGGTAGGTATCAATCATTCTGTATGATATGTTCAGATTTCCAATTCATATGATAGGTTACGATTTGCAATTTGTACAATATGTTACAAATTTACAAAATGTATGATAAGTTATGAATTCCAATCTGTTTTGGCTAACGCTAACGTTAGCTAGGTGGTTAATGTTAGCGAGGCTAGGGGTTAGGGTTTGAGGTTAAAGGGTTACGATTGGGGAAGGGTTAGCTAACATGCTAAGTAGTTGCAAAGTAGCTAAAAAGTAATAAGTACTTAACATTTGCTAATTAGCTAAAATGACCAACCAACCTACTTTTGTTTTTGCCTTAAGTAACCTTCTGTCCTGTGTAACCATACCGGAAGTTGGGAAGAGATTTTCAATGTACCGATTCTATGGCACATGGTTTATTAACTGATACACAAAACAATGCCGTATTCAAAACTTAGAAGTTTTCAATTTAAATTATTATTCAAAATTCTTGCAACCAATAGAATGTTCTATATATGGAGGACACAACCATCCCAGCTCTGCAGATTTAGCTGTGAAGAGACAGAATCATTAGATCATTTGTTTTGGTACTGTCCATCTGTAGCTTGTTTTTCCTCGCAGGTTCAGAAATAGCTGAAGAATTGCAGAATTTACCTGGAGCTAATGCTGCAAATAGCACTGCTGGGTGATTTATGACTTGTTGCAGGAAACTAGGCATATGTCGCGTGTCACTACTTCACAGGAGAGGCATTTGAATGTAAGCTTTAATTTTTTTTATCAAAATGCATTTTTTTGTCAGAAATGCCTTCTGGAACATGTGAACAATAGAATGTTCATGATGTCACTACGACAACTGTCGATAGACGTAGTATAAACCAGCCTTTAGTCTTGAAATCTTTGGTTGTTTAGCACATGGCCTCACATGTGAATCCTTAAAGAGATGGGTGGGGCTGCGGCTTAAGAACATTGCTGAATGGGTGTAGACAAAGAGCTCTCCAGTAGGTTTACCAAAACATTCAAGGGCCATTTTGAGATTACAAGTTTATCAAATTTCAAAATCAGAATTACTTTCCCATTGTTCCTCAACTGGATTGTATGATAGACTTTTCTAGCTCTGAGTCTCTACTTTTATCCAATGTAAAAAACACAATTTCAAATTTTGCTACACAATACCAAATCCAGCCGGTTGGTCACATTTGATAAGTCATAGTCAATCGATCAATATTATAATAATCATTTTTGAAAAAATGCTTATCTTTCATTTACAATCTGTAGAAACTATAAGAATAGAAAGGTTGAGAACTTGTGATTCATCACAGCACTGTTGAAAAATATATGGCAAATAGAAATCAAAACGATATGGTGTTAAGAGATAGAGGGGAGCGGTTGAGTGGAGTTGAAGGATGGGACTAAAATAAACAAGATAACTAATGTAAAATATACTGTGTCCGTAAAATGTATATAGTATGTATAAAGCGGAAGTGGAAGCCATTAGTTTACTCCAATTAGGGGAGGGGTGGTAGGATTAGGGGGAAATAATAAATAAAAATATACATACAAAAAAAAAAAATGGGGGAAACTATGCAGACAATTACATTGATGGAAGCTACAATCTATCTGCAATATTAAAGCTGAACTACCCCCTATAAAAAAAAAAAACTTTCCAAACATCACACTAATTTGGCTGTCCCGGATTTACATTTACTATGTTACGTCTAGTCTATGAGACCAGGCTGGTGAGTTCCCTATCAGTTTCAGCAATAATGCTTTACAACCCTGGGTTCCCCACAACTCCACCTGCCTCCTCCACCCCCCTCCCTGGGCTAGATTTAAAAAAATATATTTAACCAGGTAAGTTGATGGAGAACACATTCTCATTTACAGCAACGACCTAGGGAATAGTTACAGGGGAGAGGAGGGGGGATCAATGAGCCAATTGTAAACTGGGGATGATTAGGTGACCGTGATGATATGAGGGCCAGATTTTGAATTTAGCCAGGACACCAGGGTTAACACCCCTACTCACGATAAGTGTCATGGGATCTTTAGTGACCACAGAGAGTCAAGACACCCGTTTAACGTCCCATCCAAAAGACAGCACCCTACACAGGGCAATGTCCCCAATCACTGCCCTGGGGTATTAGGATATTTGTTTTTATACCAGAGGAAATGGTGCCTCCTATTGCCCTCCAACACCACTTCCAGCAGCATCTGGTCTCCCATCCAGGGACCAACTAGAACCAACCCTGCTTAGCTTCAGAAGCAAGCCAGCAGTGGGATTGAGGGGAGAGGCCTGGGTCTAGGACTGGCTGAGGACCAGGTTTGTCTGAGAGTCAGCAATAGTCCACTGGCCCTCTCCAGTGTGTCGAGTCTACAGAGCCTGCTGCTAACTGACCCAATGTCACAAGTCTACCAGTCCCAAGTTCCCCACCCCCGGGCTCTGGCAGCTCGCAGCACGTCTTGGCCCACTGCATTGTGGGTCTGCGGGGAGATATAAGATTACTCCTTCAGCCCAGTGTCAGAGGTAGGGGAGCTTGGAGCATAGAAGCATGCTAAACATATTTTCCACACTTGCTAGTTCTGGGGAAATTGTGGAAAAGGGGGTTGTATAACTCCAAGTGTGTGCGCTTAGGTTTCCAAACACATTTTAAATGTGCCCAAGGTAAGCATTTCAAATAAAACGGCTTTGGATTTAGCATTCGCTACTAATCAAAAGCATCCCTGGTTATGATCAGTTTATTTGGGGTTTTAGACTTGAGACCCACAAGGAAAAGTTCACTGAGGATATGAGTGAGGTAGAGTGAGTGAGTCCATACAGTCTATATAGTCCATACAGGGAATAGGGTGCCATTTGGAACACACAGTGTGTCAGTGTGCGACTGACTGTGACTGACAAGAGAGTGAGAGGGTAAAGAGCATTTCTAACAGAGGTACTAATCAAGCCAATAGAATGTCCCCTTCTGCCTCTCCCTAAGTAGTTGACTACAGGACAATACTGGCGGTGGTCTTTCTTGGACCATGTTAGTTCTACTGTCTAAGACTCAAATCCAACACCTTTACAACACAGCACAGTCTAGATATGTTAAAGCCAAACATGATCAGCTCCTTAACATTGTCTGAATGTGTGTTATATTCATTTGATCTCCATTATGACACTAATGAGGGAGTTCAGTGGTGACAGAGAGACATGGACCTAATTGTTTGAGGAGAAACAGACACATAACTGAGCAGACTGAAGAGGCAAGTCCTGCTTTATGCAATGCCAAGTCCATTCAAGGTGAACTGTACACTGTGACTGCTTAAACTGGCCTGAGCTGCCCATGGACTCGCAGAACCCAACTCGACACAGACCCGCCCCACCCTCTGATTTTGGTTGAGAGTTTGTTGCAATAGGCCAACATACACAGATGTTTGAAGATTCAAAAGGATTTATGTTTCATAAGAATGCATCTAAATGATTTGACAATTGATGGTAAAATCTTAAAACAATGTTTAGGCTGGCCAAGAGCAGCAACTGTGTGTGTGACAGTATATCCAGGCCTATTCAGTGTGTGTGCATGCATGTGGTGTGTGTGTGTATTAGTGCTCGCATGTGTGCGTGCATACATCCATGCGTGTGTGTTTCTCTCTCACCTGGGTCTCCTGAAGGCAAGGCCATACATCTGGCAGGCCAGGCCCACGGTGGGGGTGTAAACGATAGGCATGAACCTCTCAGTGTCGGACGTCAGCACACGGTAGAACAGCTTCTCGTTCCTGTCCTGGAGCCCCATCAGAAATACATATCTGGGAATGGCAGAGGGGGAGGAGGGGGTGAGGAAAAAGGGGACAATCTTTAACACTGATTCGTAAACTGTGCATGTAAAATGGACTTCAGAGTGGCTTTATGAAATACAAATCTCAGAGAGCGCGAAAGAGAGAAATAAGAGAGAATAAGTGTGTGTGAAGGGGAGAGAGAAAGAGACGTCTGGGGTGACTCAAACAGATTGCACCATGTGAGAGCAATACCTCACTCTATCGTGCGCTACTTTCCATCTGAACTTAAAGGCCCAATTGAAAAGAAATGGCCCATAGGAAGTGGGGGAGAGAGAGAGAGAGAATGCCATGCTGACTCACTCCTTGCCTTGATGAATACAAGCCCTGCTCACCATGTGATGATAGTGCCATGTAGTACAATAACTGCTGGATAAAGTTGCTGCTGCTTATGTTACAAATGCTTAGAAAAATACAGAGCACAGGAACACCGATCAGATATCCTTCACAAGCTCCTTGTTACGATCAAACATCGACAGGGGGACTGAAGGTTTACGTATGACCCGAATGAACTGCTAGACCACGCCACAGGCTCTAGACTGATGATAAGAAAGCTTTCCTCAAAAGCTGGAGTATAATGTCGCTCTTGTTGGGATGATAGAAAGTATGCATGGCCTTCTCCCACATGGTCATTGGATACAAGGTGTTAACAATCTCTTTAAAAAAAAGGTTGATGGTGTTCCAGCCAGATAGAGTCACGGCTTACATCATACCAGAGGGATTATCAACTAGATTCAGACGCGGGATGATTTTCTATTGAGCGGATGGTCAGGGGTCCGGAACATAATTACAAATCATTTGTAGACTGCAAATTGACCGCAAGAAGCCCGAACCGAGATAATATTTGAATAGAACATAATAATTTCTAATCTTGCTTGCATTTGTATATGATCATGTGTCTCTCTATTATGCGTGGGAATGAGACAATATATATATATATATATATATATATATATATATATATATATATATATATATATATATATATATATATATATATATATATATATATATATATATATATATTTTTTTTTTTTTTGCTCAGCAAACTTGGGTGGCCAAATAAAACCACCCGCAGGCCAAATTTGGGAATAGTGCCATACCACCACAATTCAGTCATGAACTAGGGACACAGAAAGAGACCGACTTATTGGTGCCCAACGTTGTGTGATTGGTGATGTGACTTTGAGACCACGTCAAGGCACAGTGTCAAGCTAGGATTGTACCACTCGCATGCCACTAGGAAACAGGGTGGCACAAAATGGATATTGCAAGTACAATTTGGTATTTCAGTCTAGGTGGTCTAGACCCATGTGATTATTTTGATTTCACTTATCTAGTTATGGCAGGACAGCAGGTCTCAATAACCATGATGAGTCTAGTTGTCTTTTCCATGAGCGACTACAGCTTGAGCCTGTTGTGGCTCTCTCTCGGCCTGAAAGCATATCACAGTCGCACACGTTTTCTTTTCAGATAAAGTGTGCTAACAAGCGTGTGAAACTCTGCTTAAACTTGGCATGGGAAAATAACTTTCCCCTCGTCCAACCCCTTCTTTCTGCATCCAAATTCATGATTCTTTGCAGACACTCCTGCCGGTTGGTTTTTATGATGTTCCTTTAAACTGCTAGATAGCAAATCACAAAATGGACATTTTAAGAGTTGACCCCTATGACTTTTTAGTATTCGTGAGTCCTTCTCTTTATCTCTGCAACTGTGTCTTCGTGCATAGAAGAGGATTTCTCCAATAAAGACAGCCTAGGCGCCATCTCTGTTATTATAGACATGTTTGGGCTTCAAGCCAGTGATGTCCAGAGTCCAGCCTGCTTTATCAATGTCCAGACATCAGAATGAATCCCTGCTTTAGGGAGTAGTAAAAACAGTAAATAGCTGCTGCTTGGAATAGAATGGCATGTATCGTTTAGTGAGAGTTCTGAGCAACGGTCATGCAAAAATAAAGTGACACGGTCGGGTCCAGCAAATACCACAGAAGGCTTGAGAAAAAAGTAAGGCCCAGACTGCAATGGAAATACTATGGCCAGAGGCATGAGGACAGGCAGGGCGAATACCAGCTCTAATAAACTGGTTCGAAGCCCTGAGTGGACTGGAAGGCATCGCCGGACTATGAGACAAATTGTTGATGACATTGAAAGGGCATGGGAAAAGGAATAATACACGGCTAATTGCTGTTTTGGAGGATTGGTGTGGTACAGTATAGCAACCGTGCCTCAGTCATCATACCACCACGCTGGAAAATCAAGTGGGCTAAAAGCAGTGGTGGAAAAAGTACCCAACTGTCATACTTGAGTAAAAGTAAAGATACCTTAATAGAAAATGACTCAAGTAAAAGTGACTGTCACCCAGTAAAATACTACTTCAGTAGAAGTCTAAAAGTATTTGGTTTAAAATATACTTAAGTATCAAAAGTAAAATAATAAATAATTTCAAATTCCTTATATTAAGCACCATTTTCTTGATTTTTTACATTTATGTAAAGCCATGGGCATTTACTCCAACATTCAGACATCATTTACAAACGAAGCATGTGTGTTTAGTGAGTCCTCCAGATCAGAGGCAGTAGGGATGACCAGTGATGTTCGGTTGATAAATGCGTGAATTGAACTATTTTCCTGTCCTGCTAAGCATTCAAAATATAACGAGAAGTTTTGGGTGTCAAGAAAAATGCATGGAGTAAAAAAGCACCATTTTCTTAAGGAACTTAAGTAAAAATACTTTAAAATACTACCTAAGTATTATACACCACTGGCTAAAAGGTCTTCCTGACCACAAATCCTGTCTCTCTCTGTCCCATTAACCAACCCAACCAGTCCTCACACTAACTACACATCCACAGGTCACAAATGAAGACTGCAGATACCATGGTTATTGAGACCTGCTGTCCTGTCACGATGGAAATGTATCCAACCTCGGGATTACAATTACTTGAAGCCTTGTAGTGTCCGAAAGAGATGTACTGCTCGTCAGCAAACAAGTTTTCAAGATACACTACATGCTCAAAAGTATGTGGACACGCTTTCAAATTAGTGGATTTGGCTATTTCAGCCACACCCGTTGCTGACAAGTATATAAAATTGAACACACAACCATGCAATCTCCATAGCTAAATATTGGCAGTAGAATGGCCCGTACTGAAGAGCTCAGTGACTTTCAACGTGGCACCATCATAGGATGTCACCTTTCCAACAAATCAGTTTGTCAAATTTCTGCCCTGCTAGAGCTGTCCCAGTCAACTGTAAGTGCTGTTATTGAAAAGTGGAAACGTCTAGGAGCAACAACGGCTCAACTGCGAAGTGGTAGGCCAAACAAGCTCACAGAACGCAACCGCCGAGTGCTAAAGCGCACAGCCAAGCGTCGGCTGGAATGGTGTAAAGCTCGCCGCCATTGGACTGGAGCAGTGGAAATGAGTTCTCTGGAGTGATGAATCACGCTTCACCATCTGGCAGTCCGGCGGACGAATCTGGGTTTGGCGGATGCCAGGAGAACGCTACCTGCCTGAATACATGATGCCAATTGTAAAAATGGTTTGTTTTCACCCGGTGTTGAAGAACTTGACTGGCCTGCACAGAGCCCTTACCTAAACCCCATCGAACAACTTTGGGATGAATTGGAACGCTGACTGCCAGCCAGGCCTAATAGCCCAACAACAGTGCCCGACCTCACTAATGGTATTGTGGCTGAATGGAAGCAAGTCCCCACAGAAATGTTCCAACATCTAGTAGAAAGCCTTCCCAGAAGAGTGGAGGCTATTATAGCAGCAAAGGGGGGGACCAATTCCATATTAATGCCCCTGATTTTTGGAATTAAATGTTCAACAAGCAGGTGTCCACATACATTTGGCATGGGAGTGTATGTAACTTTCAAAATAAAGAAATCATCTCTGTATGATGCATTGTGTATTTTGGAACTATGTCAACAATGGACTAATGTCCCAAATACCAAAATATAATTTATGGGTGAAATCTTCCTTTAAAACAGAGGGATCAACACAGAGAATATGGTACCCACTCCCATGATTCAACATGTTAAATTCACTCTGCATGACTAACTACAGGAATGTGGTATCTGTGACCGAGCTGCCAATGATCAAAGAAATCAGCCTGGGACATAAGTAATGCAGCATTACATAATACTAAACCTTTGTGACCCTAATCAGCTGCAGTAGGGACTGGAGATTAAATCAGCATTTATTGTATTACATTTACATTTTAGTCATTTAGCAGACGCTCTTATCCAGAGCGACTTGTATGTCTTAAAGAAGATTGTAAAATGCTGTGAAGAAGAAGAGGACAAGGAAGAATGAAGCCATAGAAATTGAGAAAAAAGGAGAAAAAAGTAGTAGTGGTTTGTTCAGTAACCAGTAGGGTGCTAGGGTGGATTGAATAAAGAGCTCAGAGGACTAGTCCGTAATCCTTCCCTTAAATCTCAGTCTCTTTGAAGGCTTCCAGGTGTGTGATCTTTCTCTCTCGCTCTCTCTGCAGCTGGGCTCTCCCTGCACACGCACACACACACACACGACAGACAGGATCTCAGTCTCACCTGTCCAGGTCGTCCCTCTTCATCTCGTAGTTCTTGAGGACCCGGAGGAGCTGCACGTCCTGGCTTAGGAAACAGGGAGGCAGCAGGCCGTGGATCCCCAGCTGGAGTCGTTCCTCCAGGGAGAAGGCCATGCCCTAAAACACACAGAACCATAGGAAGGACATCTGTTAGACCACCGCCATAACACCGTGGGGAGATCTGTTAGACCACTAAACCACTAGAATACCACAGAGCACTGTTTAAGGCCACCGTGGGCTAGCTTCCGTAGGGCTACTGGATGAGAAAGACTGAGTCTGACAATGTATACGGTAAGCCCTCTTGTCCCAACTACTCAACATTATCGTGCTGCTGTATGTATTGACGATAAACTGTGTACTTGAGTGTATGCATTTTGTCTTTGATTGTACTTTAATTGATAAACTTCACATTGCAAATGAACTTTGTGTAAAAAATATAGTTATTCTAAGTGTACAAGTCTAGGGTCTGTGTAATGCTATGTACATAGGCCTACATTCTAAATAGTTCAAAGTCCAGTTCAAGTCCAAAGACAGCAGTAACTGGAGGACGAATGGTTTAAACCACAGATCAGATCTCATTACCTACTTAAAATGTCTCTTCTACAACCCTGCTATCCTCTTTACATTTGACTGGCTGAGACTGCCCTAGTGAAACTTCCTTTGAACTTTTAGCAAAAGTTTGTATAAGCAGGGACATTTCCATTCATCCCTCTTCAGAATCCCTGGAGTGAGGATACTCAGGCTACTGCATCATCTGTCCTATCCCAGTGTTCGCTCTGGATGGGGGGGGGGGGGGGGGGGGGTTCCCCTCAAGTATTAACCCTATTGGCTGATCTGATGTTCTGATGGGGCAACCGTCTGCTCACATTCTGCTGTGATGTCCGTCCCCGCGAAGATACACACTGCAGTCATGAGACCAGTCTCTGTCTGACGACCACAAGCTTTGACCTTTACCACAACCCTGACCTCCAGATGGGCATATCGATAAACATGCACGTTTAACTTCTGGGTCATGACCTTGACCACTACTGGATCTGTGAATCGGCTGTTGCCACTGTTGCCCCTCCTCTCTCTCACGGAGTCTGGTGGAGGGAGAAAGAGGGTAGGCTCATTGTTATGACTGAAATAGAATAAACGGAAAGGTATCAGATCAACAACATGGTTTCCATCGAATTCCATTCCAGCCATTACAATGAGCCCAACCTCTGATTAAAGTGACACCAGTCTCCACTAGTCCATAGAGGTGCTGCCACCGCCCCATAGAGGGATCAGAGTGTGTGTAGCTGTGAGAGACAGTGTGTTGAAGATTCTCTGGCTGTATTTTTTACATCTATGCATAATACAATACACCAGATCCTGTCGCTGCTGGGATGGAATTGAAGTTGTGGTGCAACTTCTGTGTTTTGGAACGCACATCACGAGGGCTTGGCTGAAATGTACAGCTTTTTTAAGGAATTGGCACTTTTAAATCTGGTTGAGTGGTTTGATTACATGGACGCAGAGCAAGAGTGAAGTAGAAAAGCATACAGTGCAATAAAATGTAGTGTTCCTGACGTCGTACTAACCATCAGAACTGACCACAGGCACATTTTCAAACCTTGGCAGATTTTCTTAAAAAATATATATAACATTATTGGGTTCGGTCTCAACTGAACTTGGGGCTAATGACTCTGGGACACACACAGGTTACAGTGCATTCATACGCAGTGCACAACATCACAGACAGGAACACACACACACACACACCTCTTGGCAGAACACCTGAGGAACAGGCTAAGTATTTGCCTGATCACTTCACTTCTCAAATTAGCAATGTTTTTTTTGTAAAATGTATATCGAGGAGCCTTCACACAGATTCTATTATAAATACCGGGGGACGTTTGGGCTGAGAGGTTGACAGCTTGGATGTTATCTATTGTACCTGTGACTTTCAGTGGACCCATGGTCTGATGTCAATGCACTCAATTTCTGTCAGCAGGCCAACAGCGTGTCTATTCACAGCCCAAAGCCTACACTAGTCATGGATTTGTGGTTTTCCATACTGCCACATAACAGTACATTATAGTACAGTAAAGCCTACAGTACATCAACCACTTTTGGTCAGATGTAACCACTGTAGTAGTTCCTATACAGCATTGACACTTGTCCCTTGTGTTAGAGCTAAAAACACATACAAAACACACCGCCCTGAATGCGATTTCAATGACGATTAGGTGCAATCATCTTTTGTTCTGCTGTTTAAGAACATTGTTTGTTATTTCAATAACGTTCTGTTCCCTCTTTGTGCCCGTCCTTTCTCCAGGCTTGACTGAGTATGTACTTAAATAACCTGAGGAGCAGACACTCAATACTGCCAGCTCGGAATTACTACCTTCCCCATAATCAAAAGATACATTCTATTTTGCTGAGAGCCAGTGGTTGACATCAGAAAGGGTGTCTCAGAGGCTTTGGACTATACTGGGCCATTATACAGCTCTGTTTAGCTGACTCATACAACTAACCATGAGACATATTGGAGACTAGAAGCTCTGGAAAGGAAGCAAGGTTTTTTTTTTTTTTTTTAAATACATGAATCGAGCTACATATAATGCGGTAACATTATATTATGAGATCAAGCCTCAGATGTATGAGTGCATACGCCACATGTGTCAAACCAGAGAGGAAGAGGCGAAGCGAGAGGGATAACTAGGCCCAAAATCTGTCTTCTCCAGCAGGTGGCATTTGTTTTGTATTTTTCTCTCTCTTTCTCTCCGAGCGAAGAGTTTTTACATGGAGGTCAACGAGAGTGTCGAATTTGATTAACAAAAATGTAATGGCTTGTTTGCTACATGTGGCTTATTCGATCAAATAGACGTTTCGTAATGCTTAGCTTGTTACGAGCGTAAGGATATAAGTAGGACACGTTACCTCACGGAAATTTTGAGAAAAAAAAAACACTTTATATCGGAGTTGTGCCTGTTGTTCACGCGCATATCTGCCCTCTCATTAGCTAGAATGCGCTCACCTGATCTTGCCTCCTCCCGACGGCGCTTCCATTTTTGAAGACATTTAGTTTCATTGTTAGATCACTAATTAGTAAGGAACTCCCCTCACCTGGTTGTCTAGGTCTTAATTGAAAGGAAAAAACAAAAACAACAGCAGACACTAGACCCGTCATGGCATACGCACACAAGCGCACCCAAACGCACAACCTTGTTCTCTTGAATAATTGTGTGAATTTGGAAAAGCATTAAAACAAAACAGTGGCCCACACAGTAGCAGCTCTGACACAGTTACGGGTTTGTCTGTGTCAGAGCTAAATGTCAGGGCATGTCTGAGAGAGTCAGATGACCCATGGACTCAGTTTTATTAAGAATAATTACTCGACACAGCTCTGTGGTCGCTCAAAGGTTCCCAATGTCATACGTGAAATGGAGACCCTCCATGGAACCTAGCCCAAACGAGCAATTCATGGATCAGGGAGCCTGGGCCGACAGGGCGAGCCACTGGGTATGGAACTATGGAACCACCTTCCGATTGGGGACATGGATGGCTGGGTTAGTGACGTGGAAGGGGGAGGAGAGAAGGAGTAGGAGGCGAGGGTAGGGGTAGGGCACTGCTTTCCCACTGTATGCTTGGATGGCAAGAAATATTAGATCGACATGGTCTGCAGCTCCTGGCAGGGTCACTGTGGGAACTGGCAAGTGGATTTGGCGTGTGACTGACTAGCTATATATCGGCCTGCATCAACCCTGAACTTAGCCCGTAAATAGAACTGGCTATCCTCTCAATCAACCACCACAGACCCTCAGTCAGTCACTACAGCCTGGCGAGGCCCTCAGATAGCTACTGACAAAAGCCATTCTCCAAAACAAACCAGATAACAGCTGGAGAGTGATGAGAAGAGGTGGTGAAGGAGGATTGTGTTCCTAATATGGGTGCCATATTTTAAACTGTTCAACTCACGCAAACACTTCCACTTGTTGATGAGGTGGAGCGGGTATTAGTTTGTTGAGAAACAATGGAACAACGTGTTGTCAAACACTCTTTGCTGTTTCAGTCAGTCAGGGACTTGGGTTGAGTTCTGGTAAGCCCAGGCTCTTGAAAGGAAAATATACAAATTGGAACATTGTGAGAGAAAATAGAAAACCGATTAATAATAATAATAATAATAATAATAATAATAAAGGTTTCCACTTTCCATGAATCAATGGAATAGATTCCTCCGTTCATTGTTGTTGAATGTTTGCACTCAAACACAAGCAAAGATGCATTCTTGACCGAACAGACACACATACACTACATGACCAAAAGTATGTGGACACCTGCTCGTCGAACATCTCATTCCAAAATCATGGGAATAAATATGGAGTTGGTCCCCCCTTTGCTACTATAACAACCTCAACTCTTCTGGGAAGGCTTTCCACTAGATGTTGGAACATTTCTGTGGGGACTTGCTTCCATTCAGCCACAAGAGCATTAGTGAGGTCGGGCGCTGATGTTGGGCGATTACGCCTGGCTCGCAGTCGGCGTTCCAATTCATCCAAAAGGTGTTCAATGGGGTTCAGGTCAGTGCAGGCCAGTCAAGTTTTTCCACACCGATCTCGACAAACCATTTCTGTATGGACCTCGTTTTGTGCACGGGGGCATTGTCATGCTGAAACAGGAAAGGGCCTTCCCCAAACAGTTGCCACAAAGTTGGAAGCACAGAATTGTTTAGAATGTCATTGTCTGCTGTAGCATTAAGATTTCCCTTCACTGGAACTAAGGGGCCTAGCCCGAACCATGAAAAACAGTCCCAGACCAGTATTCCTCTTCCACCTATCTTTTCAAATGGGCACTATGCAGTCGGGCAGGTAGAAATCTCCTGGCTTCCACAAAACCCAGATTCCTCTGTTGGACTGCCAGATGGTGAAGCGTGATTCATCTCTCCAGAGATAGCGTTTCCACTGCTCCAGAGTCCAATGGCGGTGAGCTTTACACCACTCCAACCGACGCTTGGCATTGCGCATGGTGATCTTAGGCTTGTGTGCAGCTGCTCGGCCATGGAAACCCATTTCATGAAGCTCGCAACGAACAGTTCTTGTACTGACGTTGCTTCCAGAGGCAGTTTGGAAGTCGATAGTGGGTGTTGCCACCCGAGGACAGACGATTTTTACGCTCTACGTGCTTCAGCACTCGGCGCTCAGGTTCTGTGGGCTTGTGTGGCCTAACACTTTGTGGCTGAGCCGTTGTTGCTCCTAGATGTTTCCACTTCACAATAACAGCACTTACAGTTAACCGGGGCAGTACTAGCAGGGCAGAAATTTGACAAACTGACTTGTTGGAAAGGTGGCATCCTATGATGGTGCCACGTTGAAAGTCACTGAGCTCTTCAGTAAGGCCATTCTACTGCCAATGTTTGTCTATGGAGATTGCATGGCTGTGTGCTTGAATTTATACACCTGTCAACAATGGGTGTGGCTGAAATAGCCAAATCCACTAATTTGAAGAAGGGTCCACATACTTTTGTATATATAGTTTACACACTCAAGTGGACACGCATAGACACAGCTTTTGTCTTTTTGTTTGCTTGCCCTATAGTTTTAAAGTTTGATTGTTGCAAAGCATTTCTCTTTCGCTTAGGGAGTCAAGGGCTGGGCAGGGTTGGGCTGGGTGGACTAGAATGCTTCCACATGTGCCGTACCACATCTAAAGTGCCCGCACACTGTGCCAACACATGTCGCCAGCAGATCCATGTTCCAGGAGCTAGTGGTAACCAAGCAGACCTGTAATCTGCCCATGGGGCAATGCCACCCTCCAGCTAAGGCCACACTGCCACGGCAAAGCCTACCCCAAGAACACACAGTCCACAAGGAAACGGGTAATTAGTAGACCAGATGGTGAAAGCTTGGAAGATAAAAGTATGTTCTTTTCAAACTGATAAAAATCCTTCCGTGTGTTCCAGAAAGTTCAAAGGCAGAGTTGTTTGGGATATTCATTCTGGAGGGAGCGTTTCAGAAGTTTGACTGGCCCTTCTCATGCCCCAACCATGTAATCTCACATCTCCCACAAACCCAAATACAGAGATCGGTTCAGGGGCCTGCCTATTTAAACCTCAAATACACTCAACATTTAAAATGTCCAGCACTGCAGGAACGTTCTCCTGCAACAGGGTGATCATATTAAGATCCTACTGTAACACTGCTCATAATTAGTATTTTCCACTCCTTTCTTTTCTTACAGTATTGCTGAAATAAGCTAAAAAAGAAAAAAAAGCACGAACTGAACCTGATGTACAGTTTGCCCTCCCGCTGTTGACATTTCCTGAATTGCCCCCCTCTTTCCTGTGTGTCCTCTGAGCATTCTGTTTCAGTGGAAGCGAAGCCCCCTCTTCTCGAAGAGAAAAGACCCCCATTGAGCGAGTCCTGGGCCAGACACCCCACTCACCCCAGTCTGAGATTAGATACAGAAACAAAAGCCCTTCATGGAAGACAGATGGATAATGTTTGGCAGAAAATAGACTCACTGGCACAAGCATGTGATCAGAGAGGGTTGGACTCTGCTGCTCCTCCTAGCGCTATGGAAGGGGGACTGGAGTTCTCTCTTTACATCCCAGAGAGACCGAGAGCGCTGAGCTGAGCTGACCCCCTGCACCTCCACTGATGCTTTCCCTGCTGTAGGGTGTATAGGGCACAAGGGAAGTGCACACACTCGAAAGGACGAAGTGTGGATAAAGACTCATTAACTCGGTTTACTGCAACTCCACTGTGTACAGCCTTGGACTTATCAGCCCACAAAGGGCTCTTCTTGGCACATTTGGCTCATCGATTCACATGGCCAACTGCTGTATGAAACTGCTGAAGATGCTGACAAGGAACTAAGAGGTGTTGTAGTGTTGAAGCCCTGTCTTCAGATTTAAGCTGATCTGGCTGGTGTTCAGGAGGTGAAATGATATGTAACTTTGCAGATAGAAATGTCCTCCATAGAGCTGACATGATTCCCTATTCTACATGACAGTGAAGCATTTCTGTTCTACATACAATATTTATACCTGAACACTACGTAACGTTGCACCCCAATGGAGGTGGCCTTGGAGTTTCTTCTGGGTCTAGGCTAAGTCCCAGGGGAGTACTCACTCTAGAACCCTCCAGCTGACCAAACAGGGAATGAAGGCTATTACCGTAAACCCTGGCCAACCATCAGCTAAACCACACTATTACTACAACGTGTTCTTCGGACCACACTCAGAACCACGCAACACCTTAACCCAGATGATGCATGTCATTGGGGTCCACTGGGTCTTCATTGGTGGACAGTGAGAGCAGGGATGGGTTTGCTTTTCTACTGAAATGAAATGACAAAGAGTTTCATGTCTGGAAACCTGCCCATATGGACACCATTATACTTTACTAGAATAAATATATGTTTGAGAAATGCAAAGTAAGATCATTTGGAAGAGCTGAGACGATTCCAGAAACGGCTGAAATTGTATAGTCGGCAAATTGTAAGTTAAAGCATGCCATCATAGGAAGTATGAGTAGTTTGGTTGTCTGTGACCTGACTGGGTTTCCCACAACCAAACAGCTTGGGGAGAGTCTGACTCACACACCTCATTCCAATATGTTTAAAACGACCTGACACACAGACAAACTCAGAAGAAATCAAGATTGTGCAATGCTACAGAAGCAGTGGGGAAGAAGTGCTGTTTAGCTCCGACTAAGAGAGAAGAAACGCACTACATTACTTCCTTATTGTACAGCGGCGTACCACATCATTCTTTTGTTTGATCAATTGTGGCATGTGTGTCTAGACGCTGTAAAAACAGTGGGGCTGGAGCAGGGCTGGGGGAGGGGTGTGTGTGTGTGTGTGTCCAACAGAAGGGGCCGGGCTCCCAGTTATCACAGGAAGGGGATGAGGAGACAGAGACCGAGTCCAGAGAATCCAAAGAGTCCAGAGAGAGGCTCTGTTATTCTGCAGCTCAAAGACAAACTGGTACCAGAAGCAACCAGGCAGGCCACTGCTGGCTGACTGCATGAGACAATACGAGCCAAGACAGGACTCAGCCATTCACGGTCCACTCGCCTCCCCGGCTTGACCCCGGCCTGATTAGCTCAGCCAGTACGCCTGTTATATAAACCCTCACCACCTCCCTTTCTCACTGTCTCTCATGCTGCCACGTAGCCAAACAAGCAAGAGAAAAAGAGAGTAAGCGAGAGAAAGAGAGGGAGCAAAGGAGAGAGGGAGGGGGAGAGAGAGAGAGAGAGAGAGATGAGAGAAGGACTCCCTGGCACTATGAGGCTTACTGGGTGATCTGAAAGGACTCAATGAGTCAATAGCAGATCTACAATACAGGCCGCTCTCCCTCGTGAATATAACTTTCCCTCTCTCTTTCTCACACTCACATATGCATACGTTTGCATTCACACACACAGACACACACACATGCCACACTTGCACTCACTATCTCACGCACAGGTATGGAAAATAAGTTGGCTCAGCCTGGAGAGTCCACCTCACACACACGTACAAACACGCACGCCCACACCATCCGATCCAGCCCCAGTTCTTCTCTCAACACCTGCCTCTCCAATGGGGTGTTAATCGTTAATTTAGAGTGTAACGATTCCGTAACTACAGACGCTGGGAGACAGGAAGCAAGTACATTGTGAGGATTTAATAATAAATAGACATGCGCCTCTCGAGCCAGCTGAGGCATGGGAGCCTGACAAGCCAGCTGACGCATCTCCGGTTGCGTCGGCAGTGGCACCCGGCCCCGACGTCACCAACAAAAAACAAAAAACTCCCTGATGCTTCCAATTGTGGTGTCTGCATTCTGTAACGTTTCCGTAACTACAGAAGCTGGGAGACGGGAAGCAAGTACAGGGTGAGGATTTAATAATAAATAGACATGAAACTAAACAATAACAGCGTCTGGACAAGAGAAACAAAACATCAATGCAGGCAAGGGAATAAAACTGAGGAAGTTAAAGATATAGGGGAGGCAATCAATGACGTGATGGAGTCCAGGTGAGTCCGATGAAGCGCTGGTGCACGTAACGATGGTGACAGGTGTGCGTAATGATGAGCAACCTGGCGACCTCGCGCACCAGAAAGGGGGAGCGGGAGCAGACGTGACACAGAGTCCCCAGCGAGGGAGCAGGGGGCAGTGTTAGCTAGTTGGTGCACTGGCCTAGCACCCTGACTGAGCCAAGGCAAACAGGGCTGATCTGTGATGGACGGCATGGGGAGAGAGTGACAGCACTGCACCACAGCAGCATAGAGGTAAAATAGAAATTGATTTTGATACATGACATGTAGTATTTTCATATTTTAGTATACACTTTCATATTAATTCGAAATTCAGTTCTTTCTCAAAGATTTCTCACAAAAACAAGCTTGTCTCTGAAATATCAATGCAGCACTGAACATATACCAAGCTTTTAATTTTCAAAGCCTTTTTTGCGACCTGCGGAAACAACTTTGAAGACGACATCCACAAAATGTAAAATCCTAAAAAGTTGTTACGAGAGGGTGGCGCTGGTGAGCAGCAACATGTGAAGACGCGTTCTCAGTGTTCCGATCCAGGGCGAACAATTTACTATTAATACTTGACCAACACCTCCCCCACCGTGTTTTGGGAATTTTGGAACATTTCATTTGGAATTGAATCCAATTTAGACAAACTGGCTTTTTTTTCCCGGAAATTTTGGACCTTCTACTCAAAACATTTAGAGACAACAAAGGCCGGGGGCCACAAAAGAGCAGGCCTCTGATGAAGCCTTGGGCTCACCTGACACAGACTCTGATCCCCCCAACCTAGCCATGGTAATGGCGGCTATCATTAACTCTGAACAGACTGTACTGGCTAAGGTGGAGTCATTATCCACTGACTTATC
Organism: Salmo trutta; assembly: GCF_901001165.1. Taxonomy (NCBI): domain Eukaryota; kingdom Metazoa; phylum Chordata; class Actinopteri; order Salmoniformes; family Salmonidae; genus Salmo; species Salmo trutta. The sequence continues at coordinate 32,202,546 of NC_042993.1, read as the reverse complement.
CGCACAAATAGCTATTCTCGCCACCGAGGTCAACATAAAGATCGACTCCATTAATGAAGACTTGGCGAGACATGACACCCATCTGAATAGCCTGGATGATGGCGCAAATATTTACTCCGACAAAGTGGTGACACTGGAAGAGCAAGTCCCCCGGCTATCATCATGTCTTCAAACTCACTTCCAAGGTTGAGGACTATGAACAGACAGCCCCCCATTTTCGGCGTGAGAAAGGGACTTGAGACCGTATGCGGAATGCGGTCTACCCTGTCCATAGCTAAACTGCTACAGAAAATTCTAGGACTCGATTACGCCCCCACCCTTGAATGCGCGCACAGACTGCGCCGAAGAATGGGGAGCCGCCCAGACCCATAGTAGTTAAACTCCACTACCTTCAGGTGAAGGAGGATGTCTTCCGTAAGGCAGTGCGAGCGGCTCCCATCACCCAGGACTTCCAGAATATTTTAATTTACATGGACTACACGGCGGCAGTCATGAAGAAGAGGTCAGCCTTCAACGAGGTGAGGGGGCTCCTACACTGCTGTCTGGACACCAAGTTTGGCATTCTTTACCCAGCTGTACTGAAGATCACTACTCTCTCCGGGAAAGCAGAAGACATTCTTAGACCCAACCAAGGCCAAAGAATACATTGTTGCGCACCTACATCCACAGGAGGACAAGCGATATAATACTAACTAGCCCTTGTCGGCTCATAGCTTTTTCTTTGCAACTCTGCCTAGAAGCCCAGGGATCGCCTCTTCACTGTTGACACTGAGACTGGTGTTTTGCGGGTACTATTTAATGAAGCTGCTGGTTGAGGACTTGTGAGGCTTCTGTTTCACAAACTAGACACTAATGTACTTGTCCTCTTGCTCAGTTGTGCACTGGGGCCTTCCACTCCTCTTTTTATTCTGGTTAGAGACAGTTTGCCGTGTTCTGTGAAGGGAGTAGTACAAAGCGTTGTACGAGATCTTCAGTTTCTTGGCAATTTCTCGCATGGAATAGCCTTCATTTCTCAGAATAAGAATAGACTGACAAGTTTCAATAGAAAAAGTTTTTTTGAGCCTGTAATCAAACCCACAAATGCTGATGCTCCAGATACTCAACTTGTCTAAACAAGGCCAGTTGTATTGCTTCTTTAGTCAGTACAACAGTTTTGAGCTGTGCAAACAAATTGCAAAAGGGTTTTCTAATGATCAATTAGCCTTTTAAATTAAAAACTTGGAATAGCTAACACAACGTGCCATTGGAAGACAGCTGTGATGGTTGCTGATAATGGACACATACCTATACCGCCTTTTTTTTATATATTGTTTTACTATCCTTCAAATATGCATATTGCATAAGATACCTTAGATAACTGAGGTGGTTCCCTCAGAATCCCTTCCTTAGGTGTAAACTTGATTATATTCGCCCTGGATAGAGGTCTACAGAGGTTCAGTTTAACATGGTAGCATTTTGCTCTAGTCTAGGAGAGGTAGATGCAGACTTCCAACAGGGGGAAGGCCAGCATAGGGGTCCAAGGTTTTCTCTTGGTATTTTGTTGTTTTTAGCTGTTTTTTCTTTGCTTTATATTTTATTACTCTGACCTTCCAGCACATTGGCCATATGATCGTACTAACATTCATTTCTGATTACTATGACTATGCCGAATTCACATGCTCTATGCTCCACATGCTTTATCAGCTGGAACGTGAAAGGAATTAACCAGGTGGTCAAGCGTAGCCGAGTGTATGCTCATCTTAAGTCCTTAACCTTTTCATACATGAGTTCCAAATATCTTTAACGGTCGCCCCCAGCGTGAGTTGTTTTATACACGCGCTGTCAGAAGGCACTCACTGTTCCAAAATGTGATTATTACGCAACAGGACAGTTAACCTGTTGGGGATAGGGGGCAGTATTTGCACGGCCGGATAAAAAAACGTACCCGATTTAATCTGGTTATTACTCCTGCCCAGTAACTAGAATATGCATATAATTATTGGCTTTGGATAGAAAACACCCTAAAGTTTCTAAAACTGTTTGAATGGTGTCTGTGTATAACAGAACTCATATGGCAGGCAAAAACCTGAGAAGATTCCTTACAGGAAGTGGCCTGTCTGACCATTTCTTGCCCTCCTTGATCATCTCTATCCAAAACAGGGGATCTCTACTGTTACGTGACACTTCCTACGGCTCCCACAGGCTCTCAGAACCCGGGAAAAAGCTGAATGATGTAATTCCAGCCCCAGGCTGAAACACACTAGCGCTTTTGACAAGTGCCCTATCAGAGGGCCATCAGACTGAGGCTCGTGCATGAGGGGATCCCATGCTTTTACTTTCGCTCTCTTTGTAATAAAAAACGATTTCCCGGTCGGAATATTATCGCTTTTTTACGAGAAAAATGGCATAAAAATTGATTTTAAACAGCGGTTGACATGCTTCGAAGTACGGTAATGGAATATTTAGAATTTTTTTGTCACGAAATGCGCCGTGCTCGTAACCCTTATTTACCCTTTCGGATAGTGTCTTGAACGCACGAACAAAACGCCGCTATTTGGATATAACAATGGATTATTTGGGACCAAACCAACATTTGTTATTGAAGTAGAAGTCCTGGGAGTGCATTCTGACAAAGAACAGCAAAGGTAATAACATTTTTCTTATAGTAAATCTGACTTTGGTGAGTGCTAAACTTGCTGGGTGTCTAAATAGCTAGCCCTGTGATGCCGGGCTATCTACTTAGAATATTGCAAAATGTGCTTTCACCGAAAAGCTATTTTAAAATCGGACATATCGAGTGCATAGAGGAGTTCTGTATCTATAATTCTTAAAATAAAAGCTGTTTTTTGATATAAATATGAACTTGATTGAACAGACATGCATGTATTGTATAACATAATGTCCTAAGATTGTCATCTGATGAAGATCAAAGGTTAGTGCTGCATTTAGCTGTGGTTTGGGTTTATGTGACATTATATGCTAGCTTGAAAAATGGGTGTCTGATTATTTATGGCTGGGTACTCTGCTGACATAATCTAATGTTTTGCTTTCGTTGTAAAGCCTTTTTGAAATCGGACAGTGTGGTTAGATTAATGAGAGTCTTGTCTTTAAAATGGTGTAAAATAGTCATATGTTTGAGAAATTGAAGTAATAGCATTTCTAAGGTATTTGAATAACGCGCCACGGGATTCAACTGGCTGTTGAGTAGGTGGGACGATTTCAAGAGTCCCACCTAGCCCAGAGAGGTTAACACGCGCTGCCTGCTAATTATCTATAGGCTGTTTGAACTTGTCAATTTAAAATTATTTTCTAACAACAGTTTGAATTGAGGTGTGTTCCGCCTCCTCAATAATTCACATAGAAGTAGCCCATTTCAGCGTTGCGGACAATTTATGTTTGAGGCTTTACTGAGCCGGACAAACTTCTCCCTTTGAGGACAGCCCACGCACTTCAATGTTTGCGCAGATCAAGTATGAAGATATTTGCAAAGTCTTGCACGAATTAGAACATTTTCTGGGTGGTGCTCGCATTGCCTTGTTTTCCTGACAAATAATAACTTTGGAGATATATGCGTTCCTAGCAAAGTAAGTTCCATATTTTCTGTATATCGTGTTGTCATTTTTTACTGTAGGCGCATACAGTATGTATGTACTTATTCATTTTTTTATTTAACTAGGCAAGTCAGTAGTTTATGTTGAAGTTGGAAGTTTACATACACTTCGGTTGGAGTCATTAAAACTTGTTTTTCAAACACTCCACACATTTCTTGTTAACAAACTATAGTTTTGGCAAGTCGGTTAGGACATCTACTTTGTGCATGACAAGTAATTTTTCCAACAATTGTTTACAGACAGATTATTTCACTTATAATTCACTGTATCACAATTCCAATGGGTCAGAAGTTTACATACACTAAGTTGATGTTATGGCTTTAGAAGCTTCTGATTGGCTAATTGACATCGTTTGAGTCAATTGGAGGTGTACCTGTGGATGCATTTCAAAGCCTACCTTCAAACTCAGTGCCTCTTTGCTTGACATCATGGGAAAATCAAAAGAAATCAGCCAAGACCTCAGAAAATAACATTGTAGACCTCCACAAGTCCGGTTCATCCTTGGGAGCAATTTCCAAATGCCTGAAGTTACCACGTTAATCTGTACAAACAATAGTATGCAAGTATAAACACTATGGACAAAGCAGCCGTCATACCGCTCAGGAAGGAGATACGTTCTTACTCCTAGATATGAGCGTACTTTTGTGTGAAAAGTGCAAATCAATCCCAGAACAGCAGCAAAGGACCTTGTGAAGATGCTGCAGGAAACAGGTACAAAAGTATCTATATCCACAGTAAAACAAGTCCTATATCGACATAACCCTAAAGGCCGTTCAGCAAGGAAGAAGCCACTGCTCAAAAAACGCCATAAATAAGCCAGACTACGGTTTGCAACTGCAAATGGGGACAAAGATTGTTCTTTTTGGAGAAATGTCCTCTGGTCTGATGAAACAAAAATTGAACTGTTCAGCCATAATGACCATTGTTATGTTTGGAGGAAAAAGGGGGAGGCTTGCAAGCCGAAGAACACCATCCCAACCATGAAGCACAGGGATGGCAGCATCATGTTGTGGGGGTGCTTTGCTGCAGGAGGGACTGGTGCACTTCACAAAATAGATGGCATAATGAGGATGGAAAATTATCTGGAAATATTGAAGAAATATCTCAAGACATCAGTCAGGAAGTTAAAGCTTGGTCGCAAATGAGGCTTCCAAATGGACAATGACCCCAAGCATACTTCCAAAGTTGTGGCAAAATGGCTTAAGGACAACAAAGTCAAGGTATTGGAATGGCCATCACAAAGCCCTGACCTCAATCCCATAGAAAATGTGTGGGCAGAACTGAAAAAGCATGTGCGAGCAAGGAGGCCTACACACCTGACTCAGTTACACCAGCTCTGTCAGGAGGAATGGGCCAAAATTCACCCAACTTATTGTGGGAAGCTTGTGGAAGGCTACCCGAAACGTTTGACCCAAGTTAAACAATTTAAAGGCAATGCTACCAAATACTAATTGAGTGTATGCATGTAAACTTCTGACCCACTGGGAATGTGATGAAAGAAATAAAAGCTGAAATAAAATCACTCTACTATTATTCTGACATTTCACATTCTTAAAATAAAAGTGGTGATCTAACTGACCTAAGACTGGGAATTTTTACTAGGATTAAATGTCAGGAATTGTGAAAAACGGAGTTTAAATGTATTTGGCTAAGGTGTATGTAAACTTCCAACTTCAACTGTATGTATTATTATGGATTTATAATCAGCTATAATGGGGCTGTCATTTTGGACCTGGAACACAGAATTAATTAATCATGAAGCGAACAACATGAGGTTAAAAAAAGACAAGAATCCCTTAGACTGTGGCTCATACCGCCCTATATGCCTTTTGTGCTGCGATAAAATTCTCACTTAGGTCCTCTCGCGCCGTTTAGAGACAGTGGTGCCTAATATAATTAACTGACCAAACCAGATTTATCTCAGGTAGGCAATCTTTCTATGATATTTAATGTTCTTTATTCTGCCCACTCAACCCTACAGCCAGAGATCGTCATCTCTCTTGATGCTGAGAAGGCTTTCGACCGGGTTGAGTGGGAATATCTATTTACAGTACTGGAGAGAGTTGGGTTTGGCCTGTCATTCCTTTCCTAGATTAAGATGTTGTACTCGTCCCCAGTGTCTTCTGTTCGCACCAACAATGTTACCTCCAGCTACTTCCCTCTCCACAGGGGGGCCAGGCAGGGTTGCTGTTTATCCCCTTTCCTATTTGATATGGCTATTGAACCTGTTGCTATCGCCCTGTAGGCGGAGGAGAGGATCAAGGGAATATTAAGGGGCAACATAACTCACAAGGTGTCCTCATATGCAGACAATCTTCTTTTATACATCTCTAACCCTGTGTAGTCTATACCCTCTCTCTTGGACATGCTACAAGGTGTTGGAACATTCTCTGGTTGTAAGATAAACCTAACAAAAAGTGTGCTCCTCCCCATTAATCACTTAGCAGAAGGAATTGGGTATGCTAATTTCCCATTTAAGGTGGAGCATCAGGTCTTTACTTATTTGGGGATAAAGGTCACTTGCTCATTTAAGGCTCTGTTTAAACATAACTTCAAAACACTCCTGGAGCGCACTATGCAGGATTTCATAAGGTGGTCGTCTCTTCCCATTTCATTAACAGGTCACATAAATTTGGTTAAGATGACTGTACTACCTAGGTTTTTGTGCTTATTCCAAATGATTCCCATTTTTCTGCAAAAGTCGATGTTCAACCAACTGGACAGCTAAATTTCCAACTTCATTTGGAATAAGTCAAATCCACAAATGAGAGTTTTTTTTTGAGAAACCTAAGCCTGCAGGCAGGCTGGTCCTTCCCAATTTTTTACATTACTACTGGTCAGCAAATATATCTAAATCTTGTTTATTGGGTGTCTATATTTGAAAACAAGGATGGCCCAACTTGGGCCACCATGGAGTTAGTCAATCCTTCCAACTTCTCCAGTCTCGCACCAGTGCTCCCCAATGCCTATGAACCTTGGCACCCATGTTTTGAACCCCATTGTTATGAACTCCCTTAAAATCTGGTCCCAATTTCAAAGTCACTTTAGCCTTAAACAAGCAAGCGGCATCTCTCCATTAACATCTAATCATCGCTTCCCAGCGTCACAGATTGACACGGCATTCCAGTTGTGACCTATTTGTTGATAACACATTCATCTCATTCGATACGGAGGGTTGACCATAATATTCCCAATACCCACTTTTTTAGATACCTGCAAACTCGCAGCTTTGCCAAAAAACATTTCCCTTCATTTCCACTCGAGCTTACTAAGTGTCTAGTCGAGAGGTGCTTAGATCTTAACCGTCTCCAGATAATACTACATAATACAGAACATTAATCCACCCTCCTTTGCAAATACACAATCTGCATGGCAGCAAGACAGGTGGCGAGCTACCCAATGATATATGGCAACAAAGTACTGAACGTATCCACACATCATTTTGCATAAGGCATGGGCTTACTCAACGCACCATCTCCATTACTCAAATGACAGCTTGTCAAAAATATACCCAAATGTTGACCCCAAGTGTTTGAGATGCCACCAGAGTCCACTAGACCAGAATGCTACCACGACAAGTCTGCTAGCGCGCCGCCTTGTCCTCTTTCACTGGAAGTCTGCAAAGCCGCCCTGCTTTATGCAGTGGGTTAAGGAGGTGATGTCATCTCTGCCTCTGGAGACGGTTAGGTACACTGTGCATGGGTCCCGACAAAAGTTAGACTAAACCTGGTCCCCATTAATACAATACGTGGAGAGCCTGTCTTTTACTTAGTGTAACTTGCATAGTTTGGTAAGCAGTCATGTCAGTTCTAGTGGCCATTTGTGCTGATAAGATTTTTTATATAACTTTTTTCCCCCCATTGTTTTTTTTTTATTACTGTTTGTTTCTTTCCCATTTAACTTACTTTTATAGATGCCTTGGTGGGTGGGTTGGAGGTGGTGGCGCTTGGGAGGGAGGGGATGGATGGATGGGAAAATGAGGGGTTGGAGTTGTACGGTTTTTGTTGTTATATCTGAAAATCTATAAATAAAGTTTAAAAAAATAACAAATACACTTGTTACGATGTCAACAGAACTCGGTGCTTATTATCGGATGCATTAGGTTACGAAATCCGACTTTTTGGCTATAATGTTAATATGATTGAGAAAGAGCCCACTGAACAATTCAGAACATGATTAATCATATTTATCTTGGTAAAATGTATTTCATAACATAAGGAAGTTCAATTTCATCACAAAATTGCAGAGAGGGTGTGGTACCTAACTTGGGTTCCCGCTTCCTATAATGGGGAGCTAGGTCAGGCAGTGTTTTCAGTCACCTAACGACAGAAAGGCTGACAGATTAATGAAAAACATTACAAAAAGGAAATTCCTGACAGGAGAGAGAGAGAAAGCGAGAGAAGAGGGAGAGAGAGAGGAATGTGGAGAGAGAGGGGTACAGAGAGAGCAGGTGTGAACCCTCAGCGGTGTTGTGTTTAGTGGTTTCCGTTCCATAGCAGAGTTGGGATAACGAGCCGGTGAAGTATGACGTGTCACAGCCATGTACTGAAAACCCCCAATCATATGGACCCAGTGCCGATGGAAAAATTGATAGCAAAACACATTAGGTTGTCAACACCATTCTGTATGTGTATGTACACCATCCTGTCTACAGTCGTGCCCAAAAGTTTTGAGAATGACACAAATATACATTTTCACAAAGTTTGCTGCTTCAGTGTCTTTAGATATTTTTGTCAGATGTTACTATGGAATACTGAAGTATAATTACAAGCATTTCATAAGTGTCAAAGGCTTTTATTGACAATTGCATGAAGTTGATGCAAAGAGTCAATATTTGCATTGTTGACCCTTCTTTTTCAAGACCTCTACAATCCGCTCTGACATGCTGTCAATTAACTTCTGGGCCACATCCTGACTGATGGCAGCCTATTCTTGCATAATCAATGCTTGGAGTTTGTGGGAGGATTCAGTTCATTTGCATGGCAAAGAGGGACTTTGCAATTAATTGCAATTCATCTGATCACTCTTCATAACATTCTGGTGTATATGTAAATTGCCATCATACAAACTGAGGCAGCAGACTTTGTGAAAATTAATATTTGTGTCATTCTCAAAACTTTTGCCATGACCGTATATGCATGTATGTCTGTATGTGAGAGAGAGAGAAAGAATATGTGCCTGAGTGTTTGACCTCCGCTTTGCTGCTATGGATCATCCAGTAGGGTGCTGCTGCCCGAGATGGAACACCACTCACTCAGTACAAAGACTTGGATCAATCAAATGACTGGTTAGATGTAGGAACAAGACACGCATGAGAAATGAAAGCATCTGTCCTATGTTTAAAATAGCTAAATCTGGAGATTCCTTCTGAAAGCGAGGCCAGGAAACCACATCTGATTACTAAGAGAGACTGCAGGCCGACAATCGGCCAGTACATGTTCACAGCAAAACAAACTATATCCGTCTGTGTCAGTCCTTCAGTCAGTCAGTCATTATGTTTCTATAAAAACAAATCCAAATGGTGCCAAATACTTGTCAATTAGGCTACAATGACTACATAACATTAACAATGTTTTCAAAATATGCTCTCATAACCTAGGCTATGATTAACGTTGATGACAGAATTATCACATTTGGTATGGAGAGGCACACCTCCCCCTACAAAACAGGAGCCTGAACAACTTCTACCCCCAAGTCATAAGACTGCTGAGTATTTAGTTAAATAGCTACCCGGGGCCTCCGGGGTGGCGCAGTGGTCTAAGGCACTGCATCATAGTGCTAGCTGTGCCACCAGAGATTGTAAGTTTGAGCCCAGGCTCTGTCGCAGCCGGCCGCGACCGGGAGGTCCATGGGGTGACGCACAATTGGCCCAGCGTCGTCTGGGTTAGGGAGGGTTTGGTCGGCAGGGATGTCCTTGTCTCATTGCGCACTAGCGACTCCTGTGGCGGGCCAGGCGCAGTGCACGCTGACCATGTCGCCAGGTGTACGGTGTTTCCTCCGACACATTGGTGCGGCTGGCTTCCGGGTTGGATGGGCGTTGTGTCAAGAAGTAGTGCGGCTAGGATGGGTTGTGTTTCGTAGGACGCATGGCTCTCGACCGTCGCCTCTCCCGAGTCCGTACAGGAGTTGCAGCGATGAGACAAGACTAACTACTACCAATTGGATACCACGAAATTGGGGAGAATTATTATTTTTTTTTTTAAATAGCTACCCGGACAATCTGCATTGACCGTTTTGCGCTCACCTTTTTGACTCATCACATATGCTGCTGCTACTGTTTATTATCCATCTATCCTGCTGCCTAGTCACTTTATCCCTACCTATATGTATATACAGTTGAAGAAGTCAGAAGTGTACATACACCTTCGCCAAGTACATATAGTTTGTTAACAAGAAATGTGTGGACTGGTTGAAAAACGAGTTTTAATGACTCCAACCTAAGTGTATCTAAACTTCCGACTTCAACTGTATCTACCTCAATTACCTCTTACCACTGCACATCGACTCTGTACTGGTACCCCGGGTATATAGCCAAGTTATTATTACTTATTGTGTATATAATGTTACTTTTCTATTATTTCTGTTTTCTTTCTCTCTGCATTGTTGGGAAGGTCCCATAAGTCAGCATTTCATTGTTAGTCTACACCTGTTAAGGAAGCAAGTGGCGAATAACATTTTAATTGAAAAAGGCTAATAAAACATTTACAAGGGCACACCACATTTTTACTGGGACCGTAAAATGTGTAAGAATCAGTCCTATAGCCTAGGGCTAGGCTATAGTAAGATGCAAACGTCAAGTGAAGTCCGCTTTCTCGATTATACAGGTTCTAATTATAACAGAGGACAACACTGACTGTAGTGCCACCTTCGTCGTAAGTTGATCCTATATTTTCAAATGCAGGAAGAAAGGAGTAGGCCTAACAGTCAGTAGTTTCTCTGAAAGACATGCAGCCAAGGTACACAGACACCATTGATGGAAGCTCCTCCTCCTCCACTCATAACTCTACCCACCTTAAATAATCATGGCATTGGCCTACGCCATCTGACACTGAGTTGAAAACACAAGTGGCTGCTATGGTCTCTCTCTCTCACACACGCACAGCCAAAGCAAGTGAAATAGATAATAAACAATAAATGATTAAACAAATATAGGTTGAATTTACAGTGGCGTTTGTTCTTCACTGGTTGCCCTTTTCTTGTGGCAACAGGTCACAAATCTTGCTGCTGTGATTGCACACTGTGGTATCTCACCCGATAGATAGCTGTATTTATTAGGGATCCCAATTAGCTTCTGCTCCTGGGGGCCAACAACACCAAAGCACCCACATTAAATATAAAACAAAAAGATCAAACAGTGAACTGTTTGTGCTGAATGACCTGACGATAAAACAGTACATCATATAACATCCCTACACCACCACATGTCCACAACACAAAATGTTCAATACTACCATACAACATCGTTGTGTGCCTATGCAATGTGTGCCTATGCATGTCTGCACCTTTGTATGTGTCTCTTCACAGTACCGTTGTTCCATAAGGTGTATTTTTACCTGCTTTTTTGTTTTTAAATCTGATTCTACTGCTTGCATCAGTTACCTGATGTGGAATAGAGTTCCATGTAGTCACAGCTCTATGTAGTACTGTGCGCCTCCCATAGTCTGTTCTGGACTTGGGGACTGTGAAGAGACCTCTGGTGGCATGTCTTGTGGGGTATTCATGGGTGTCCGAGCTGTGTGCTAGTATTTTACACAGACAACTCGGTACCTTCAGCTTGTCAACACCTCTTACAAAAACAAGTAATGAGGAAGTAAATCTCTCTTCCACTTTGAGCCATGAGAGATTGACATGCATGTCATTTATGTTAGCGCTCTGTGTGCTTTGAAGGGCCAGCTGTGCTGCCCTGTTCTGAGCCAAATGCAATTTTCCAAAGTCCCTCTTTGTGACATCTGACCACACTACTGAACAGTTGTCCATATGTGACAAAACCAGGGCCTGTAGGACCTGCCTTGTTGATAGTGTTGTTAAGAAAGCAGAGCAGCGCTTTATTACGTACAGCCTTCTCCCCTTCTTAGCTACTGTTGTATCAATATGTTTTGACCATGACAGTTTAAAATCCAGGAATACACCAAGCCGTTTAGTCACCTCAACTTTCTCAATTTCCACATTATTCATTACGAGACGTAGTTGAGGTTTAGGGTTTAGTAAATGATTTGCCTCAAATACAATGCTTTTAGTTTTGGAAATATATAGGTCTAACTTATTCCTTGCTACCCATTCCGAAACGAACTGCAGTGCTTTGTTAAATGTTGCAGTCATTTCAGTCGCTGTAGTAGTTGACGCATACATAGACACACTGGCCAGTGTCATGTCGTTAGTAAAGATTGAAAACAGCAAGGGGCCTAAACAGCTACCCTGGGGAATTCCTGATTCTACCTGGATTATGTTTGAGAGGCTTCCATTAAAAAACACCCTCTGTGTTCTGTTAGACAAGTAACGATTTATCCACATTATAGCAGCGGGTGTAAAGCCATAACACATACATTTTCCAGCAGCAGACTGATCGATAATGTCAAAAGCTGCACTGAAGTCTAACAAGACAGCCCCCACAATAATTGTAGCATCAATTTCTCTCAGCCAATCATTTGTGTAAGTGCTGTGCTTGTTGAGTGTCCTTCCCTATAAGTGTGCTGAAAGTCTGTGGTCAATTTGTTTACTGTGAAATAGCATTGTATCTGGTCAAACACCATTTTTTCCAGAAGTTTACTAAGGGTTGATAACAGGCTGATTGGTCGCTATTTGAGCCAGTAAAGGAGCTTTACTATTCTTGGGTAGCGGAATGACTTTAGCTTCCCTCCAGGCTTGATGGCACACACTTTCTACTAGACTTAAATTGAAGATGTGGCAAAAAGTAGTGGCAATATCATCCGCTATTATCCTCAAGTCATTTTGCATCCAGATTGTCAATCTACAATGACAAGCCACTGGGGTCTGACAATCACATTTTTTTCACCTCTTTCACACTGACTTTTCAGAATTCAAAAGGTACAATTCTTGTCTTTCACAATTTCGTCAGATATACTTGGATGTGTAATGTCAGCATTTGTTGTCATTAAAAGTAGTTGGCAATATCAGTGGGTTTTGTGTTGAATGAGCCATCTGATTCAATGAATGATGGAGCATATACTGTATGTAAACTTTCGACTTCAACTGTACATTATCAAGCATTTCACACATATTATCCAAATACTGACTGTTAGCACTTGGTCGTCTATTGCAGCTTTCCACAAGAATGGGCTTTTGGTGAGGCCGATGAACCTGTAGAGATATTACTTCGACAGTACGTACCATTAGATTGTCTCTAGAATTTAACATCTCTTTTTCTGGATTTTGATAATTAGCGGGTATCGGCCTAATTCTGCTCTTCATGCATTATTTGGTGTTTTACATTGTACACGGATTATATATTTTTGCATGCAGAATTCTCCATGCCGTCTCACTTTGGTGTTTGTCCCATTTTGTGAATCCTTGGTTGGTGAGCGGACCCCAGACCTCACAACCATAAAGGGCAATGTGTTCTATAACTGATTCAAGGATTTTTAGCCAGATGCTAATTGGTATGTCGAAATTTATGTTCCTTTTGATGGCATAGAAGGCCCTTCTTGCCATGTCTTTCAGATCGTTCACAGCTTTGTGGAAGTTACCGGTGGCGCTTATGTTTAGGCCAAGGTACAGTATGTATAGTTTTTTTGTGTGCACTAGGGCATTTGTGTCTAGATGGAATTTGTATTCATGGTCATTGTAACTGGACCTTTTTTGGAACACCATTTTATTTTGTCTTACTGAGATTTACTGTCAGGGCCCAGGTCTGACAGAAACTGTGCAGAAGATCTAGGTGCTGCTGTAGGCCGTCCTTTGTTGGATACAGAAGCACCAGATCATCAGAAAACAGTAGACATTTGACTTCAGATTCTAGTAAGGTGAGGCCGGGTGCTGCAGACTGTTCTTGTGCCCTCGCCAATTTGTTGAAATACATGTTGAAGGGGGTGGGGCATAAGCTGCATCCCTGTCTCACCCCCTGGCTCTTTGGAAAGAAATGCGTGTTTTTTGCCAATTTTAACTGCACACTTGTTGTTTAATGGATTTCATAATGTATGTTTTTTCCTCAATGCCACTTTCCATCAATTTGTATAGCAGACCCTCATGCCAAATTGAGTCAAAAGCTTTTTTGAAAACAACAAAGCATGAGAAGACTTTGCCTTGTTTGTCAATTAGGGTGTGCATGGGTCTCTCTCTCTCCCCCGCTCTCCCTCAGGACAAAGAGGGTCAGAGCACAGACCTACCGTACAGGCTAATATAGGGGAGACATGTCATTCAGTGCAACACATGAAACTGTGGGTGAGTAGAGGGGAAAGGGTCTTAGTCAGATAAATCAAGTAAGACAAAGCTTTTGTACAGTGATTTGTGTTTGGCTAAGAAGGCTCAATATCCATGTTGCTAAAGAAAAGGAATACGCAAGCGCACACACACACACTTACTGTATAGGCCTAGCCCTCCTTAATTTCAGAACAATTACTTATTATTTGAACAGCGATAATATTTAACTCGTTCAAATCTTTTTTCAATAATTAAACAAAGCCTTTCAAATGTGAGCACATTCATTGTGTAAATTGTTTGCCATTTGATTAATAAATGTTTATCAATTCCCTACCACACACACACACACACACACACACACACACACACACACACACACACCAGATTGGGGTCACTTAGAAATGTCCTTGTTTTTGAAAGAAAAAGCAATTTTTTTTACCATTAAAATAATAAAATAAAAAACTGGCCTTCTTTAGGCTCGTTGAGTATCTGGAGCGTCAGCATTTGTGAGGTCGATTACAGGCTCAAAATGGCCAGAAACTAAGAACTTTCTTCTGAAACTCGTCAGTCTGTTCTTGTTCTAAGAAATGGAGGCTATTCCATGCGAGAAATTGCCAACAAACTGAAGATCTCGTACAACACCGTGTACTACTCCCTTCACAGAACAGCGCAAACTGGCTCTAACCAGAATAGAAAGAGGAGTGGGAGGCCCCGGTGCACAACTGAGCAAGAGGACAAGTACATTAGTGTCTAGTTTGTGAAACAGAAGCCTCACAAGTCCTCAACTAGCAGCTTCATTAAATAGTACCCGCAAAACACCAGTCACTGTCAACAGTGAAGAGGCGACTCCAGGATGCTGGCCTTCTAGGCAGAGTTACTCTGTCCACTGTATGTGTTCTTTTGCCCATCTTAATATTACATTTTTATTGGATATGGCTTTTTCTTTGCAACTCTGCCTAGAAAGCCAGCATCCCAGGGGTCGCAACCTGTGAGGCTTCTGTTTCTCAAACTAGACACTAATGATTTGGTTTCTCAAAGGGAGGCTGTGTAGTCTTGCCCTCCACTTGTGTCTGTTCAGATAGGACAGGTTAAGCCTGATACAGAGGCTATTTCTTTAGGGCTGTTGCCCATGTATAGTTCGTAAATCTACTCGTTTGATATATGGCGCCTTCACTGTTGGATCGGGGGGGGGGGGGTCAGACATGTTCAGGGCCAGTAGATAGACTCACAAGGTCTTCTGGAAAGGCTACGAAACTTTCCCAACATACGTCACAACTGACTCATGTCTAAACTAAACAGGCAAATTTGACATAACACACAATTTTGCTCTCAGGAGTAAAGGCCAGCCTTAGTTTCGATCATTAAGCTGTCAATCTTCAAAAGCACCATGCTGTAGACTTCACAATATCCAGAACCTCTGTTGACAGTCTGACGAGTACATTTCATTTCTAAATTGGCTTCGTTGTCAGTTGCTTATTGCCATTGTGTTTAAGCCTGCTTGGACGTGGCGTCACCTTGGATGACTGAGACGTTCTTGAGACCGGATGACAGCGTGACCAGCAATCAGCCCCACACAGCGTCCCACAGGACTCGAACAACATGCAGAGTATACAACCATCACAGACACGTTCATATGGCATACCACAGCCCAGCGCTGTTCCAAAAACCCTATTAGTCAGCACAACATTAAAAGCCTATTTAGGTTATCTCCGCTTCCAGTAAGTCATCCTCATCCTGAAAACTCCACCCATCTGGGCTCCCATTCTCTTTTGACTGAGAGGAGCTTCTCAAAGTCATCTTTCGGAGCAAACATGTGAACCACGGGGCTCTGAAAATCAGTGAGGTGTCAACTAGTGAACGTATGGACCCTTGCTGGTTAAACAGCTTTGAAAACAGAGATGGCGTTGACTAAAGAGGGGGCAGCCGGGGTGTGGGATGTAAGTAAGACTTTTCAAATGCAGCCTTCCGCTGCGGTCTTCTCTTGAGACTTTTCATGCTCTGTGTATGGGGGGTCCTTCTACAGTCTTGCCAGGCAAAAGTCCAAGTCTCTAATCAAATCGGCAACTCTGAAGCCTTGGGCTAAACATTCACATACTTCAGGTAAGTACCGCTTCAGCACACGTTAGTCTAGTTCCAAAAACAGTCTGGGTTGATATGGCACGACTGATGGACAGCGCTAAGCACAAGTATTTATGCAAACAAGCCGAGCTGTCACAAGGCATTCAAATCCTTCTGTCACATTCAACACGGTGTTCCTTTGTGACAGCTGAAGCGAGCCTACACCCAGAATGCAGCTGAATCCATATTAAAGGAGCTGTACATCAAGGGTCGTGAGGTCATTTCTGAGCAATGTCTGTCTATTTTAGTTTTCACCTTTTGGCTCAGGAGTTCCCCCAGATGTAACATTTCTGTAGAGCCTTTAAGTATAAAGTAGGCTATAGAAATGTTTTATGGTAGGCTAGATATGAGGAAGAAACTTACCTAAGTCTGTTAGCTACTGAATTGCTCTTCTCAGTCTAAATTCCCTGGAAAATCCCTAAACAATTTGGCTTCTGTTCTGTTCCCAGTAATAAGTAAATGCTGCTACAGTAAATCCTTGTTGATTTGCCATCTCAAAATAACAACACAACACTGAATAAATCAGGTGGGCTGATTTATTTCCAGTTGTACAATCATCAGAATTGAAATGCTTTGGGCCATGTTTTAATGACAGCCATCTCTAGGCCTACACCATGCTGGAGTATAGCCTTGGGATAGCCAGTGTGAATGGGATTCCAGTTAGAATAGGATGCATGGCATAAGTTCACCATCAATGGACATTGTGTGTTGTGAACATCAAACATATGAAAGGGAGGCACTGAAATGGTTGTCCCATCTCCCATAATCTCTTCCATCCACAAGACAAGGCCCACCTACAGTGGTTGCTCCACTAAAAGTTTTGCGATTATGCTTCAGGACTTAGAGGTAATTTGTGGTTTAGTACGGTACCCTGCATCACTACTTCATTGCTCCAGACAAGCGCAAGCGGGAGTTAGAGCTCTGATAATGCTTTTGGGTCCCAAGGCGCTCCTATGTCTCTGTATTACTGTAGCCTACTCCCGACCAGTCACATTGTACAGTGCCTGAATGGGGCAGCGGTCTATGACACTGAATCGCAGTGCAAGCTGTGTTGCTACAGTTCAATAGTCATGCAGGCCTCAACTGGGAGACCCATGAGATGGCTGTAGGTTTTTGGTTTCTCTCCAACTAAAAACAGAAATAAATCATTCTAAATAAGAAACTGGCTTTATTTACACATTAGTAACAATGTCTCACCCCATGTTCAAGAATGGCTTTTTTCCCCCCACTCATTTTACGTTATTTGAAAACAAAATCTCCTAAATATGATTTTTTTAAACAAATAAATTACTATTATTATAATAATTTAGAATTATATATACTACTAACCCTGTTAATAGCAGGACAATATATATTGGTCATATTGGTCAGGGCTCCCGAGTGGCGCACAATGGGATTGCCTTGCAGTTCTCCAGCTGTATCCACTGAAATAGTGGTGGGTGAGCAAGATTCAAGGCAAGAGGGCAGGGGACACGGGATGGGCCGCAGAGCCGCGCACAGAAGACGGACCTAGCCCATGGGGAAGGGAGGAGGTAGCACAGAGCAACACTTTAAGGGGCATTGCACTAATAATGGCGCTGACTGGGGAGACATTCTCGCTGTTCTTAGTGCCAGGTTTCACGCGTGAAATCGGAGGGCAGATATTATTAAATATTAAAGCGTTAGACCTCTCACTAAAGGCATCACTCAAAAGTTATAATTAAATCCGAACTGGATTTAACAAAAAATATTGTGAAAAGCACACATTTGTAAATCCCAAACTCTAAAAGTAATTGTAAAGGTAGGTCGAAATTATTTGTGACATTGTGGTTACAATAAAGAATGTAAACAAGCTGTTGTGTTTTTATTTACAGTAGTGGATGGACAGCTGGTGGCATTTTGAAAACAGGTTTTCAAACACTTGTAGCCCAATTAGCAGGAGATGCAGGATCCCGGCTACTGTAGATGTGAAAGTCACACCTTTCCAGTACTCCTCACACCGCACAAAACGCCACCCTTAACACAGTTACCATTCAAAAACAAAGTTGTTTATCTAAAAAAAAAAACAAAGGGTAGCCACCAAAGGGAACAGACGAGATGGACATCGTTTTCATCAAGCCAGCTTCTTTCTATGGTGCTACCCGTTCCAGGGTTAGGATCGTAACCATGACTTGAAAATAAGCAGGAGCTGAGGGGATCACCAAAACTAAAAAGGTATTTTGGTTTCAGTGCATTTTCTTAAAAAATGCACTTAAAAAAATCAATGTGTAGGCATACTGTGTAATAAAATCAATAATTAAATAAAGGTTAAATAAAATAAATAAATCCTTGTGTACTAAATACGTGAATGTGCTTTTTGCAGAGCATACAACCATGCCGACAACCATCCGTGGAGATCAGTGGACGAAGGCCTGGACAACGGGCCGCACCGAAAAAACGCATTCCTTGCCAAGAAAGCGATCAGTTTTGATAGATTATTAAAATGTGCCACGCAGCATGTGTGTTGGAGTCACTGTTAATTCTTAATTGATCTACCGTTTCTATCCCAGGCCACTGTAATCGATGGGGGCTCAGGGCGGTACCATTCTGCTCATCTGATGAAGATGCACATGGATCAGATTCAAACTTTGAAGACTGAGATCGAGTCATTGAAGGCAGACCAGCAGAAAGAGAAACATTATCTGAAGGCAGAGATACGGGCGACAACCATTGGTGACTCACATTCATGGCTTTGGATCAAAATCAATAAGTACCAACATTCTTTCTGATAGTCTTTAATAAAGAAATGTTTTGGTTATCCTGACCTGGGCACCATGTACAGTATTATAATAGCCCTCCCGATTGGCGCAGCCGTCTAAGACACTGCATCACAGTGCAAAATGCGTTGGTACAGATGCAGGTTCGCCACAGATGCCGGCCGCCACCGGGAGACCCATATGTAATTATAGGCCATTACGTCATTGAACAAAACTATTTTCAGATATACTTGTAGGCTTACCATAGGCGACTTGAGTCTCACTAGTGTTGAGTAATGCGCTGTTAAAAGTGGTGTAGGTCTTATTTATTTAAAGAGCACATTGAAGTTAGAAGCGATAGGATTTGAAGCATTAGCCTACAACTATTTTATCACCGTTTCGCACTGCTCTGAGACAAGCATGGGGACTGGTCTTGATAAATCAATTAGATTTTTATTTCCACTGAATCTCCGTTTGAGTATTGGTTGGACTATAATTATACAATTAGGGTGTAGAAATGTTATGCTCTTAGTGTAACCTTTATTTAACTAGGCAAGTCAGTTAAGAACAAATTCTTATTTACACGGACAGCCTACTCTTTCCTCCTCGTCGGGGAATTGAACCCCGGTCTCCCGCATGCCCGCGCGACACAGGGATTCTTTACCTAAATAGCCCAGTACTGTAGCCTTCTCCTGACTGTCCCGTTGTACAGCGCCATATTTTCTGTTCCATCCTAACGGAAACCCAGAGGGTTTTTCGTTTTTCTTGGAATAGAAACACCATGATATTAATCAAACTAATTAAGCAACATTTCTGAAAATCAGTCCCATATACTACGTTCTTACAAAAAAGGTTTTAAATTCTCTAGTACAGCCACTATTGAAGGCTATCAAATGCTTCTAAAAGATGTCCTCTGATGGTAAAACTAGCAATAACTAGCTTTAATGTTTACAATGGCTGACACTTAAATAACGTGCCATAGAATTCTGCAGCACCATGCAAGCTGTGCTGCAGTAAGCACGCTGCAACTTTGAAAGGACGAACCACTGGACATCTGTGCACTGAATTCATCTTTACAAAAAAACACAAAGGAAAAAAAGAATGAAGCATTGAACTTGTTTCTAGCTATGCAAACACCTTCACCATTATAATGAGCAAAGGCTGTAACACTGTAACCCCATACCATAACTCCATTGCCAGTGGCTCAGGGGGATAGAGCATTGGTCTTCAACAATCACATAACTTTCCCTGTGACAGCATTCCAGTTCCCAGTGATGTGCTTGGTGGCGAGCGTGTGCTGCTGCCTATGTAGGCTGGGCTGTGTTTATCCACTGTATCCTAGAAAGTGGATATGGAGGCCCATTGACCAGGTTGACTTTCAGTCATTGACGTTTGGTCATATTCAAAGTCCTTTGGCAATTGTGCCAAAACCAGACCCTCAACCTGTTTATCAGACAATGTCCTCATACAACATATTTTATGATACAATAGGAAATCTTTTGGTTATTCCCTTGGCTCTCCAGCTCTAGACCCATATTGATATCAGGACTTTCCAACTTTCCCTTTCAAACAACAAACAAAAGCTGTATTAAGGAAACAAGGGAGTAACAAGAGCAACAGATGGGTGGGGATGGGAGGTCTGAGCCATGCTTTATAGTCAGGTGATGGGTCCATCACTGTCTCCCTCTATGTGTCTGGGGCCAGTCTAATGGCGTGTCCATTGTCCAGACCTGAAAAAAAATGTCTTAGAGAAAACACAAAGCCTCAACGAACAGGCAGGTTAGGGGATTTAGACAGGTCTGTCCCAGAGAAAAAAAGGCCAGAATGAACAGGCAGATGGAGATCTTGTGTGTGAGTGTGTATGTGTGAGAGTGTGTCAGACAGGGTAAAATGAGGCTGCTTGGCAGGTGCCACCGAGGTTGAGTTATTGAAGGGGAACAGGGTTGCACTTTCCCCGTCTGGCCGCTCCACTCCAGTCCATCTGTGGAATGTCTGGCGGCCGGTGATGCGTGCGGTCGCACCGCCACTCCTGGAGACACCTGGCCACACCTGAGATACCTGTGACATCACACACACACAGTCCTGGGAGTTCTAGGGGCCGCTTAGAGAGGGAGATTGACAGGACCATCTGACCTATGATAGAGCAAGAACACAGCACTCTTTGTCCCATAGCCACTCATCAGTTTAACAGTGTCATGAAAGCGTATTGCCAGCTAACACCCACCTCAATCTCACATTGGCCCTAAAAAAAGTTTCTGTACTACTCATAATAGAATGGCCTATGTCTTTAGAGGACAGTGTACACATTATACACATCAGCCATGGCTACACACGGCCCCAACATAGAGTTGTGAACTTGTGACCTTCCGTCAATAGTTTCCCAACATCACAAAATATTTGGAGAGACATGCTCATTCTGTAGGTGAACAAGTCAGGGCTAGGCCCCACACTCCCACAAGTATCCAATGGTGCCTTTTTCCAATTAGGACAGCATTATGTTATACCTTGGTCCAAGTATTACAGCCCAGACT
Organism: Salmo trutta; assembly: GCF_901001165.1. Lineage (NCBI taxonomy): Eukaryota > Metazoa > Chordata > Actinopteri > Salmoniformes > Salmonidae > Salmo > Salmo trutta. The sequence continues at coordinate 32,181,216 of NC_042993.1, read as the reverse complement.
GGAACACATCCAATAGGGTGGCGCACAATTGGCCAAGCGTCGTTAGGTTAGGGTTTGGTAGGCCGTCATTGTAAACAAGAATTTGTTCTTAACTGACTTGCCTAGTTAAATAGGTTAAATAAAATACATTTTAAAAAAAACTGGATTCACACAAAGCCAGTCCCTCTCAATCACTGGCTGGTCTTCCAACCAGCAACCCATAAAAAGTGCTTCAAAATCCAAAGTTAAAGCTTTAGAAATGTTTCCATTACAGATTTGAAAGCTATTTGATGCCATCTGTTTGTTTGTTTCTAAATGTATTTATTCTAAACTCAAGGCTTGTGAAAAAGACAACTATAGGGAGAGAAAACCAATGAGTGTAGCAACCAAAGAACAGTTCGATTCAGAATCATTCAAGCTAATGATGACTTCCATTTGTTAGAGCCAGACGGTTATGATAACCCAGCTCCATTGCCAGGGTCAGACAGTTGGCATTCCAGCACATCCAATCAGATACAGTGTTGTTCCACAGAGTTTTCACTAAGCCAAGAACACAGATTAATGGACGTCTGTTGTCTGATGAACCATCTGCGATGTCATGTGGAGCCTGTGGTTACAAATGGGGCATCCAATTTCTGTTCTGGATCTTCAACACAATTTGTATTTTGGGCTGAAATGTTACGTAACACCAGCTATTTTAAACCTCAATAAACTGCATATTACTTCTTAAATCAAAGGATCTCCATTTTCTGGAGAGTTGAAAACTGATGCCAGACTGCACCATTCCACACTATTTTGGTGAAATCGAATACCAATCCATGATGAACAGCAGAATATCTTCTGTGCATCATAGGGGTCTTCTGAGGAGAGCCATATTCGTTAACATCCAGAGATGTCAGAGGACTGTCCCAGGTCAAGGTCTTAGTTGATGCTAATGAATGCTAAGGGCAAAGTGTCCATCCTTACCATGACTACACTCAGCACAGGGTTAGCTTAGTTAGCACACAAAGACCCACTGAATGGGCATCTGTTGGATCACCTGCGCTCCACTACCTCGGTGTTTGAAGCAAAACACCATCCCTGATAGGGTGCTCAGAGAGCGTATTTCACTTCTTCTTGTTTTTCATGCCAGCGTTTCGTGACAAGCCAGCCGGCCCAGCAAGCGTCAGAGGGCTGCAGTGTGGCCTGGGAGCTTGAGATTCACACAGGCTGCTCATTAATACCTGATCAACGCAGAGAGACAGAGGACGTCTGTGGAGTCCGGCCAGCTCTCTCTTCCTCCCCACAGAGACCCCCTTTCTCTGCCTCGCTCCCCACTTTGTTTCTTTATTGCGTGGTGTGCACATAGAAAACACCTATAATATCCTGTTCCACCTTTTCAGAAAGGCGGAGTGAGTGTTGAGCGAGAAAGGAAGGGTACGAGGTGAAGGGAGAGTGAGTGGAGGGGGATGAAAACGAAATTGACTCTTGCAGATGTGAGGACACGCCGCTTTTAGCAACCTCTGTCCCTCAGCATTAATTAGTGTGTTGTCCCTCTAACTGGCTCCTGTCTGAGGCTGAAGTGGATCAGGTGAGGGATGTAAACACATATCCCCAGGGTGTGCTGAACCCAGGAGAGGGCAACGATGTCCCACTGCTGGACCCACAGAAGGCTGCCTGTTGTTGAGAAGCAGAACATGCTTTAGCAGTCATTTCTTACCTTCTCCTCTAATTTCCTCCTGCTGGTTCATGGACAAGGTCGACAGTGAATGGTTCACTCCGCTGCATAAAAAAAGCCTTTTTCTCCTCAGAGGAGAAAACGCTAGTCTTACCTGTGCGCTTGTGTGTTTAAGCGTGTGTGCCTACGTCTGTTTCGACCTGACTTATGAGGGTATCAGGTTGCTCACACCAAACCAAAGCTGATGCATTCAAGAAGGCAATCTCAGTGTCTTTGCACTCAGTGTTTATGCTTTATTGACTGCTGGCGGTCAAAAGTAATTGTGGTTTAGCCCTACTTATATAAAAATAAACATTCTTTACAGTTTTTCCCAATTGTTTACACACTAAAATTGGATCTTGAAACGCAATCACCAAAACCTGAAACTCATGTACCAAATCCCTACACCAAGTCTGCAAAATTGCAAGCACAATTCCTGCTTTACACTGTTTTCAATTCTATATCACACTTTTTGCAAAACACTACACACAATTCTCTACATTAGGCACAGCATTCAAAATTAAAATCTCTTTAGTCCCTTCGGAAAGCAACGCCAATCACAATGCCAAGTTCTAAACACCAATTGGCAACACCCACTCCTCACAGGTGTAAACACTAGTTGCTGAATTGTTCACTTAGAAATCAGAGCTTTAGCACTAGAAAAGGCCACGGATGGGCTCTCCTGTTTTGGAGGAAACTGGAAGTCGATGGTAAAGCAAGAGCTAGAGGTGAAGGAGTGCGAGTAAGAGGAGGAAGAGGAGGACGAGGAAGGACAGTTGTCTCAGATGAGATCAGAGCCACATTGGTTGACCATGAGCTCAACCATGGATTGAGTATGAGGGAGGCTGGGTAGAGTTCAGCCCAACCTGAGCCACTACACGGTTGCATCTATCATCCGTACATTCACAAATGACAACCGGTAAGTTACCTACCATCTACACTATGCTCTTTGTGTATGTATACTGTAGTATACTGCAGTCTGACATATCAGTAGGCCTATGCTACTCAGTGATTGTCGGCCAATGTTACAGTAATGTCATTTCATATTGAAAGAAAATTTATTATTTTTGCTTACTGTAACCAATCATATTTTATTTGTGGATCTTCTACAGAACTGAGAGATGGCCAGGCCATGGTGGAAGACACCGGCTGTTCACACCAGAACAGGAGACCGCTATTGTGAACATGGTGGCAAACAATACCATTAGACTACGAGAAATTCCCTGTAGCCTTCCCTACAGCCTTCCCTGTAGCTCAGTTGGTAGAGCATGGTGTTTGCAATGCCAGGGTTGTGGGTTCGATTCCCACGGGGGGCCAGCACATAAAAAAAAAAAAGGTATGAATTGTATGAAATGTATGCATTGGATAAGAGCGTCTGGATAAGAGCGTCTGCTAAAATGACTAAAATGTAAAATGAGAAATCCAGAACCACATAATTGCAGACAACACAATACTCAATAACATTCACCAGGTGGGCTTGTCTACATTGGACCGTGTATTACAGCGCAACCGAAACAGGTCTACAGGGTGCCATTTGAGCGAAACTCAGAGTTAAAGAACAGCGCTATGAATATGTGCAAGTAAATACTAGACTGTGAATTTACTATCAAGCAAATACTATCATATCAGTACTGTAATCCAGTGTATTGTGCCTCACCATATTGACTGCTCTAGGTCTATGTGACCACCAATGTCTATTTCAGAGAGTCTTGGAGTTGGATGCTGCTGCAATTCAGCACGTTTAGATTTACATTGATGAGGCTGGCTTCAACCTAGCCAAAAGAAGGTGACTGGGACGGAACGTTATTAGCCACCGTGCCATTGTGAATGTCCCTGGACAGCGTGGAGGGAATATCACCATGTGCGCAGCCGTTAGCCAGCAAGGCGTCCTCCATCACCATGCCAACCTTGGTCCCTACAACACCGCCCTCCTCATCACATTCCTGGACACACTACATAGCATCCTCATTCCAGCTGATCAGAGGGGTGGACCAGAGCAGCCCAGGTATGTTGTCATCTGGGACAACGTGAGTTTCCACCGGGCTGCTTTGGTCCGCAACTGGTTCATCCACCACCCACAATTTATTGTTCTATACCTCCCACCATATTCCCCATTCCTAAACCCAAGTTTAGGAATGTTTTTTTTCCCGAGTTTCCCCTCGCACGCATGCCTCTTCTCCAGGCAATGGAGGATGCATGTGGTGAAGTTGATGTGGGGGCTTTCGGCGGTTGGATCAGTCACTCCAGAAGATTCTTTCCCCACTGTTTAGCCAGGGAGAACATGGCTTGTGATGTAGATGAGGTGCTGTGGCCAGACCCAAATAGGAGGCAGGATGCAGTCTAATGTCTATTTTCTTACATTTTGCATGTGTTTTTCACTGACTGTGTTTAGAGTTCTGAAAGAATGAGCCACTTTCATTTTTTTTGTACAGAAAACCAGGAAAAACATTCAGTAAGATAAAGGGTTTTCTCCTGTTGGGTATGGAAAGTGTTACATACAAAACACTAGTGTTTTTTTGGAAATAAATGAATGTTTTTGTTACTGTATTGCATTTGTGTGTGTTTATGTATATTTGAGTAGGTATACATTACTGTAACAATATTTTACAACCGGCTACAGTGTAATACTGAAAAGGCATAAATCTACTGATGGGAAATTCATAGTAGTGTTTTGTGTTGAGCACATCAGTGTATTGTTGGTTGGTAGACAGATCTATTCATATGATGTGTGTGTCATTTTGATGCAAAAAAAATATTTTGGAAAGACAATACAGTTTTGAATGCAGTGTTTGCTTTTGCTAGAGATTTGTAGAGTTTTGTGGTTTTGTGTTTAGAGTTTTTGGAAAATGGCCCAAAGATTCAGCAAATGTGAGTAAACAATTGTGGAAAACTGTAAAAGAAAGTAGCCTAAGCATATTCATATAGCCTCTCTTTTAAATTCGGTTATTATCAATTGACAAAGAGAAACACATTGTAGCCTGCTTTGACTGATGCAAATAGACCTGCCAATTTTTTTACTCACACTGACTAAGCCTGTACTTTGGTCCTGACAGTCTTTTGGTGAATTAGGCCTAACTTAACAACGTTTTCCAAACAAAGCACATTTACTACAGAAGGAGAGTTAAATAAATAGGTTGCTGCACTCGGTCTCCAATGACTCCCAAATGAAAGCAGTTTGAAAGAAGTGTCTCTTAATTAATCTCATTAAACCCCCAGTCTTCTCCAAAACAAAGCAATAACACATGCTCTAGCTAGCTCATTACGATGGGAGACATAGAAGTAACATGAAAAGCCTCACCATAAAACATGAAGGACTGTGGGTCTCGTAACATTCACTCTCCATACTCCGACACAGAGAGAGATGAGCATAGAAATATAATGAATAGACCAGCCAGGGTCTCAGATAGCTCATAGCCTAGTTCATGTGACCAAATCCAGTATGACCACCCAAATAAAATATTGTTGTGCTGACAAGTGTCTCTGTGGTTTGCACCTAGTGAAGCATGCTTGAGAAGTTGTGCAACTCAAATAAAAAATCTCAGCTATTCCTTCTGGAATTTCAACATTCAATGCCATTCCAGAATCAAATTCACTGTGTTTGTCTGACCAATCAACTTGTCAAATTCACTGTCCAATTTCAAATTCAAGCTTGCATTGGAGGGCCAATTTTCTTACCAAAGAGGCCCAATCACAAATGAAAGATAATTTGGGGTACACTAAACACAAATCAGTAGACCAATCAAGTTTCACCATACACTAACGTGTCCAATCTGAGAGCCTCTAAGACCTCTACAGCTCTCTTGTACAGACGGTCCATTCAAACCACTGGAGTGCAAAACGGGGATGTGCGGCAGGTAGCCTAGCTAATAAGAGCATAACTGAAAGGTCGCTGGCTTGAATCCCTGAGCCGACTAGATCGATGTGCCCTTGAGCAAGGCACTTAACCCTAGTTGCTCCTGTATGTCGCTCTGGATAAGAGCGTCTACTAAGTGAATAAAATGTTAATTTAATGTAAACAACCAGTTTACTAGATGTAAACAAACAATTTAGACAGGGTTCAGAGCTGACATGACCAACTTGAGTCAAAACAGCAGAAGCAAGTACCTGGCTAAAGCTATTAGTCTATCAATGATTGGGGATTAGAGGCAGATTCAGTGCTCCCAGTGACCAAAATTACATGGTTTTTGTCAAGGGCAGCCTATTTCTTATTGGATTAACAAACTGAGGTATGGAATTGTACAACACAAAGCAAAGCCTAACCATACTCCAACTGCAGCCAGTCACATTCACAGTGTAAAAAAAGACATCACTCAAAACCATAATGTGGTAGAAAAATGTGACCTAATTTTCCATCATATTATACACACACATGCATGCACGCTCAAACACCTGTGCATGCACTCCTTGTGTGAGAGCTCGTCTTAGAAGAGTGGACTCATTAACCTTCCTGACAAACTGGGCTCAGTGTAAGCACTGGGGCCTTGGGCCCCCCTCCAGGAAACAGGATGTTTGAACTGCACTGACAGACTTATCAGCAGCTAGGTAGGAACAAGGACCCTGACAGCCATTTCAACAGTAGTAAATGCCACTCTTTATCAGATAAGGGAGAGCTTTCACCCAAAGACTTCCTCTGCTGAATGGCGTCATGCCGTGCTTCAAGGTAATCAGAGAGGACATTCGAGACAAAGGGTGGGGAATATAGCAGGGTCATTCAATTTTCTCTTACATAATTCTTAAAATATCATCTATTGAAATGAAATAACACTAATATTTACATGTATTGTGTTAGCTGAAATACAAGATAAGTATCCTAATTAGCAGTTGAAAGGCAAGTACTCAACTAAAGCTTACAAGTGACCTACAAGTCCTTGTTCTTCTCTTTCACAGCGTCAAAGGAAACATACTGTATGACACAAGCCCAAATCAGCCTGGTCTCATAGACTAGAAGTAACATAGTAAATGTATATTCGGGACACTCAATTTAGTATGATACTGTATGTTATGTTTGGTATGGTTACATAAGACAGATGGTTAACTAAGGCAAAAGCGAAAATTGGGTGGTTAGTGTGCCTTATAACGCCAACGTCTAGCAACCCAAAGGTTTCGAGTTCGAATCCCATCACGCCCAACCTTTAGCATTTTAGCTAATTAGCAACTGTTCAACTACTTACCACTTTTTAGCTACTTGGCAACTACTTAGCATGTTAGCTAGCCTTTCCCCTAACCTTAACCCTTTCAGCTAACCCTTCCCCTTTAACCTAACTCCTAAACTTAACCCTAACCCCTAGCCTAGCTAACATTAGCCAGCTAGCTAGAATTTGTAACATACAGTAAGTTCTGCAAACGTGTAATATATCACACGAATTGTAATCGTGATGACCTGATCAGGACCATGGACAGGGATAGTAAGGTGTCACTCTCCCCCCACCGTTGACCAACATGTAGCCTCACTAGCCTGTGACGGTAAATCTGTAGGGGAGGCGAAAGCTCCCTCGGTTACCAAACTCTGACACAATGACTATGCTTTGCAGCCTAGCAATGCTACCTCCTGACATTTTGGCTCATTTCGTTAAACCGTTTTGCCAGCCCCTCTGTGCTACTTTGAAAACATATTCCTAAAGTGGCAGCCTGTGACAAAAACTGGAAGAGTTTTCGAAGTCTGACAAGCAAGTCGAGAAGGGACCTATGCTTCGTTCCACTCGTGCAACTTGCGAAGGTTAGCAGCTGACCGACTTTAGTTATTCCACTCACCAAATTAAAAAGAATATATTGTTCGCACAAGTCTCAATCATCCACAGAAGGCTGACAGTGGGCTGGCTGTCATTTCATATTTGAAAAGCTGAATTTGTGTAATGGGTAATACGTGGGGAGGATGTGCTTTCGCGTCATTTCTTGTAGCTAAGGGCTACTGGAAGAAAAAAAAACCGTAAAGGCGAGAGTGGAACAACTTCATGTAACCCGCTCCGGAGGGGCACTGGGCTCCTTTAAATCTAAATATAGCCCGCTCTGAGGCTGATACTCCTAAACATGTAGGCTAAAGCTAACACTTCGTTTAGAAAAGAAACGTACAAAGTAAACGCAAAAAAAAAAGCACATGTTTTGGTTACCTTGTTCAGGTAGGGGTTACGTGTAACGTCATACCCCCTCTTCTTCGTGTAAACAAACATCTTACTTTGGTCTTCGGATTTATGCATCTCACTCTCGACCGATTCCCGTTTGACTAAACCGTGTGCCATGTTGCCTCCCTCTTTAAATAGCGTACAGTAACCCTGAACTCTGTTGTGAACCCAAGTCAACAAGTGGATCCGCCGGTGAACGCTCTCTTGGGCACGTTGACACCTCTCCCTGTGACAACACAGAACGATGAGCGCAAACGGATCAGTCTACCGACAGTGGGGAATGAAGTTAGGCTATATGAATGAACAGCACTACTATTTTATTGCTTGGATAAGATAATGCAACTATTTAATTGTATTTAATAAATGTCAAATGCATGTGGTAATATTTTTATGATGATGAATTCATTTTATATTCCATCCTGAAAAGAGCGAGGGGCTGTTATTAATACTTTAATTTGAGGGAATATTGGCTTTTATCCCTTACAATAGGAGCATGAAAATGATGAGCCATGAAATCTTGAATAGCCATAAGGTTTATGGCCAACCTTGAGCACACACACACACACCCGTGTTGTTGATAAGGAGTGAAGGCAAGGCTATGTGTGTGAGAGTGTGTTGTTCAATAGGGGGTAAGAAACATTTTATCAAAGCCTATTGGATGACAATTTATGACAGCAGATCCCTTTATTGTATGAGACACTTTTAAATGTGCCTTTACAGGCCATGGAATTCAATACTCATCTTTAAAACAAAAGCAATTTAGGCCAAAATAATTCATCTTACCAAAGGAAATAGAGGGATTTACAGATAGATAGATTTACAGATAGATAGCAAAAAAACGGTACTATAGAGGCACAGAATATGTTAGAGAAAAAACTGAAAGAAATGGAGGAACTTATTCAAGAAAGATAAAGTGTACTATATTATAAAAATAAAGCGAACTGGATGAAATATGGGGTAAAATGCACCAAATTATTTTTCAATATTCAACAAAGAAATGCTACCGAAAAGAATTTACTGAAACTTGTTACCCATGATTCACCAAACAATATTTTGAAAGAGGAAGCAAAGTATTTTAAGCATATGTTTTTGTTTCAGTCTCCTCCATTTCCAGTAACCGTAGGTAATTGTAAGGATTTTTTTTCAATTAATAATGTGAAATTAACAGCTGTACAGACAGACTCATGTGAAGGCTAAATTACAGAGGAAGAACTTCTTGATGCAATTAAAGCTTTTAAGTCTGGGAAAACTCCAGGGCTGGATTGCATACCAGTTGCAGTATATCAAACCTTTTTTTATGTACTCAGAGGACCATTATTAACATGTTTTAACCACTCCTATAAACATGGTAGATTATCAGATATCAGTGTTGTGATGCAAAAATTCTAGCAAAATGCATAGCGCATAGAATTCAAAAGGTATTGTCAGATATTATTCATCCTAATCAGACAGGTTTTTTTTACATGGACATTACATTGGAGATAATATAAGACAAGTACTGGAAACAATAGAACAATATGAAACATCTGGGAAACCAGGCCTGGAATTCATAGCTGACTTTGGAAAGGCTTTTGATAAAGTACGACTGGAATTTATATATAAATGCCTGGGATATTTCAATTTTGGAGAATCTATTATACAATGGGTTAAAGTTATATGTACTAACCCTAGGTGTAAAATAGTAAATAATGACTACTTCTCAGAAAGTATTAAACTGTAAAGAGGAGTAAAACAAGGTTGTCCACTATCGGCATATTTATTTATTTCGGAAGTGTCAGCAATTAAAATCACATCCAGCAATAATATCAAGGGGCTAGAAATCCAGGGATTAAAAAGAAAGATGTCATTGTACACTGATGATGAAGTTGTAGAAACATCTCAAGGATTATCAATGGAAACAGGATGCACCTGATCTCAATTTAGAGTCTCAACGCAAAGGGTCTGAATACTTACGTAAATAAGGTATTTCAGTTTTCCATTTTTTATCAATTTGCCAAACATACTAAAAACCTGTTTTTGCTTTGTAATTATGGGGTATTGTGTGTAGGTTTATGAGGAAAAACATTAATTTAATCAATTTTAGAATAAGGCTGTAACACAACACAATGTGGAAAAAGTCAAGGCGTCTGAATACTTTCTGAAAGCACTGTATAAGCTGGAAGTAGAAACGTAAGTGTTATTGTCCATTAGTTTCCTCTAATTAGGGGAGGAGTAGTAGGGTTAGGGGAAAATAATGAAGGAAAATATATAAAAAATTATATTGGGGATTGGAAATCATGCAGAAAATTACAATGATTGAAGCCATAATCAATCTGCAATATTAAAGCTGATCCACCCCCTAAAAATAATCTAAAATCTCAAATATATTTTGATTTGTTAAACACCTCTTTGGTTACGACATGATTCAGTATGTGTTATTTCAAATTTGAGATTCTTCGAAGTAGCCACCCTTTGCCTTGATGACAGCTTTGCACACTATTGGCATTCTCTCAACCAGCTTCATGAGGTAGTCACCTGGAATGCATTTCAATTATCAAATGTGCCTTGTTAAATGTTAATTTGTGGAATTTCTTTCCTTCTTAATGCATTTGAGCCAATCAATTGTTTTGTGACAAGATAGGGGTTGTATACAGAAGATAGCCCTATTTGGTAAAAGACCAAGTCCACATTATGGCAAGAACAGTTCAAATAAGCAAAGCGAAATGAGAGTCCATCATCACTTTAAGACATGAAGGTCAGTCAGTGAGGAAATGTAAATAACTTTGAATGTTTCCTCAAGTGCAGTTGCAAAAACCATCAAGCCCTATGATGGAACTGGCTCTCATGAGGACTGCCACAGGAAAGGAAGACCCCAGAGTCACCTCTGCTGCAGAGGATAAGTTCATTAGAGTTTACATCCTCAGAAATCAGCAATTATCTGCACCTCACAGAGTTCAAGTAACAGACACATCTCAACATCAACTGTTCAGAGGAGACTGCGGGAATCTGGCCTTCATGGTTGAATTGCTGCAAAGAAACCACTACTAAAGGACACCAATAAGAGAGACTTGCTTGGGCCAAGAAACACGCGCAATGGACATTAGACAGGTGGAAATCTGTCCTTTGGTCTGTTGAGTCCAAATTTGAGATTTTTGGTTCCAACCAACGTGTCTTTGTGAGATGCAGAGTAGGTGAACAGATGATCTCCACATGTGTGGTTCCCACCATGAAGCATGGAGGAGGAGGTGTGATGGTGTGGGGGTGTTTTGCTGGTGACACTGTCTGTGATTTATTTAAAATTCAAGGCACACTTAACCAGCATGGCTACCACAGCATTCGGCAGCGATATGCCATTCCATCTGGTTTGCCCTTAGTGGGACTATCATTTGTTTTTCAACAGGACAATGACCCAAAACACCTCCAGGCTATGTAAGGGCTATTTGACCAAGAAGGAGAGTGATGGAGTGCTGCATCAGATGATCTGGCCTCTAAAATCACCCAACCACAACCCGATTCAGATGGTTTGGGATGAGTTGGACCGCAGAGTGAAGGAAAAACAGCCAACAAGTGCTCAGCGTATGTGGGAACTCCTTCAAGACTGTTGGAAAACCATTCCAGATTAAGCTGGTTGAGAGAATGCCAAGAGTGTGCAATGTAGAATACAGTAAACATAAGGAAAAACCCTTGAATGAGTAGGTTTGTCCAAAATTTTGACTGGTATTATATATACTGGAATTTAAATGCAATTCATACAGGGTTGGGATGAATTCCATTTAAATTCCAGTACTTCCTGAATTGACTGGAACTGTCACACCTGCTCCCGCTCCCCTGTCCGTTTTCCATTAAATGTTCACTGTTTCTGGTAAGAAACCAAGGTAAAAAAACTCTAAACTGCATTCGCAGTGTTATACAGGATTAGGCAATATGGCACATAGGCTACATATGGTGTCAATGTCCATTACCCGTTAACTAACTGTGGTGTTGCAGTAGTCTCGGAAACCCACACCCTAAACCAGAATAATGGTTTGTTCGTAGGAGGAAACCTGTCTGTCTACAGAGACTAGTGTTACAGGATTAGGGAAGTGATCACTTCCACTTTGCACACTGAGTCACTCACGCGCCATTTACATGTTCCTAAATAATTTCATAGCTTTATCATCTGATTTAATAGCATAGGCTTATTCCATACTGTACATCTTTTTATGTTATAGTGCTTGCCTCTAGAGTAAGTCTTTACTGTCCCATATTTGTCCAATTAGTTTTACAATCACATTTAACAAGACATCAAGAGAGGTTTAAAATGTGCTAGAATATGAAACCAGATTCGGCCTTTGTGTGTCAGCACTCATATTGTCTCTGCAATGAGGACAGGCTGTTGTCCTTCTGTTTCTACTTGCTTGTGCCTGTTCAACTGTAGCGTATTGCTGTCCCTAAAATTGAGATAAGGAAAGATTATATGGGCTGTGGATGTGCACGTGAAGCTGTTCCATCTGGACCTTGATCCGTGCTGGTGCGTGTGTGTGCAAGCTTGTGTGTATGAAGACATGGACAGACACAGAGACATACCGACAGAGTGAGAGAGAAGAGAGAGAGAGAGCTCAGCTTGAAAGCCAGCTGAACAACAGTACGGCTGGCTGGCACTTAGCTTTGCGCTGACTCACAGATCAAACAGTCAGAGTCTGCTGCTGATTCACTGTGACTGACTGTAGGCCTGGCTGGCACTTTGTCCTCCTTGGCCCTGAGTCAGCGCTATAGAGCTCTGCTGCCTACCTACTGGAAAAGGAGGGCCGAACACGCCCCCGTTCACATCGACAGGATTCCTTGGTGTCCACATCACCAACAAACTATCATGGTCCAAACACACCAAGAAAGTCGTGAAGAGGGCACGACAATGCCTTTTCCCCCTCAGGAGACTGAAAAGGTTCTACAGCTGCACCATCGAGAGCATCCTGACTGGTTGCATCACCGCCTGGTATGGCAACTGCTCGGCATCCGACCGCAAGGCGCTACAGATGGTAGTGCGTACAGCCCAGTACATCACTGGGGTCAAGCTTCCTGCCATCCAGGATCCATATACTAGGCGGTGTCAGAGGAAGGCCCAAACATTTTTCAAGTCATAGACTGTTCTCTCTGCTACTGCACAGCAAACGGTACCTGAGTGCCATGTCTAGGTCCAAAAGTCTCCTTAACAGCTTCTACCCCCAACCCATAAGACTGCTAAACAATTAATCTACCTAGCTTACATCAGTGGATAAATTCTATTTACGCACGGTTATTTTATTAGAGAAACTGTCAATGATGAATAATTGTGGGTAGTTAATTGTTAAGATAGACCTGTTCTTATACCAATGGATGGTGACATAATGGTGACATACATGCCATTCAACAGGCCCCTTGCAAGTCAGACAACTTCCCTCCGTGTCAAAACACTCTGGGTTGGAGCATATCATTGTTCATTGGGCTGGGTGCTGCAAGATTTCTCATTTTTCTGAACTGAGTAGTTAGTTTACGGTGTCGAGTGAAATTTCAATGTGTACAACTACAGGCTGGAAGAGCAAAAGGCCAAGAAGCAAAACCTGCACTACAAGAAGTGAAACCTGCACTACTGAAGCCCAGGTTTAACCCTGCAGCCAAATCAGCTCTGCATGCCCAGTGAGTGTAGCCCATAGAAGGGCAAATGGAAACCCATTACTCCCTTTTCCCCCTCAATAGAACGATAATGTATCAATCAGACTTTCCAGCTAAATCCCTCCCGAAATGTAGCAGTTTGATAATGGCTGAGCATCCCGGCACTCCACACTGTCAGGAGATTTCCACCCAGAGTCTGAATGATTTATCCAGACGACTAACAGCTGTCGTCTCCAAAGGGACCGGGAGCCGGGAGTAACTGTGTTGCAGGTTGGGCAGCTAGCCAACTGGCAGAGGGAGGAACAATTTGGGAACCACCTCCACCGACCAAATCAACATGTTGGTTAGAGAGGGGGGAAGGAGCTGATCACAGTGCTGGATATGACCTACAGGAAGTTGTACACGTCTGGTGATAAAGCACTGGTGGCAAGGATCCCTTGTGTGCCGTTCGAAGAAAGAGAGGTAGAGGGAGCTGACAAATAGAGAGGAAGACTTGGAGTTTTGGAGGGGTGGTGCATGTACAGCATAGGTCTTGGGGGCATGGGGCTGGGCAGAGGCTGGGTTGGTGTGTACCGATATAAAATAAATTAACAAAATAAACAAACAAGGTAAGGCCAAAGGTCACCTTTTAAGCATCAATATGTCATCAGGCTCTCTGACCTTGTGATCGTCGGGTAAATTGATGTTCCTGGTTGAATAACATACTGTACATGACATGGTCACTCCCTCTACATAACACTGCACAGGCCTCATACCTGAGTAAATACCCCTGTAAAAGCTAGTACATTCCCCTATGGATAACTTTCATTGTTTTTCCTCACTCATTCGTAGGATTGAGAGGTAAATAAATTGAGAGGTGAATAATGTGTGTCTGTCTCGAAATCGGTTCAAGCTTTCCATTTAATTACCCGGTGAATAATGCTTATGTAATGGCCACAATCCTGGTTTAAATTTATCCACGCCTGAAGCCTTTATTGATAGATCATTTCCTGCGATAACAAAAAAGTAGTTTAAGCTTAAATTGACAGGTTTTTGATAACAGTCTGTTTGTCCCATCATGGCATTGTAATGACAGACTCTCTGATTTAAATACACTTGCCACACATAGCCTGTATTTGAGTGAAAATTATAAACTCCATTCACGTACAACATGTAGCTCAGTTTCTTCTGTGTGATGTGTTTAACCCTTTAGGGCACTGCTAACAGGAGAGGGAGGGGAAGGATGAACAGAGACGAGTGAAATTACAGAGGATCAGAATGTCTGCTCAAACAGGATTACCACACTTCCTCCGCACACTGTATCACAGCAGCCACACTTCCGTAGCTGGGGCTGATGCTGAAGGATTTATTCACAGACATGCTTATTATATTTGATTACAGCCCAACTGACAGGAATGAGGAAACCCACCAGGCCTGGATTTACACCTGCCAATACAAACTATGCATACAGTAAGAGTTCATAGCATGAAAAAAAGAACACTAGAAATGCATAGAATGTCTCCGTTTCAGTCCCCCTGGCGGAAATTACTTTGGTAAGTTTTAACAGGCTGACATCCACATTGTGAAGTTCGCTGGTGTGAGTGAGAAAGACTGTGGTGGGGTACAAAGAAGGGGAAATATGAAAACGGCTCCGGTGGTTTGGGGTGTAGGATGAGGGCTGAGTGGGCTGTGGGTGTGTCTGGACCGGGAGTGACTGTTGGAGAGATTTGGATGGGGGAAATATTGCTTGTTGGGGTACGGTGTTGAATGGCAAAAGGGTTTAAAAAGTTCTGTGAAAATTCCCAAGGTCAAGGAGTAGGATTAGCAATAGCTATAGACTAACTCTCTCAAGTGTGTTAACCTGCTTTAGTCCTGTAAGGTGTAGCACTCTTCCTCTCCTCTTCTCATTGACGACCGCTGTGGGCCATATAGTAATGTGAGTTTCTGTGTGTGTATTCTGCCTCATATGCCTAGCTCCATGTACTAGACATGTTCATTATCCTGGAATGGGCCCACAGATACGCACAGACTACGTAACATAACTTCCTTCTCATAGTTAAAAATACCTGAGATATATAATGTACTTCCAGCAATCTGAACTTTTACCCTAACATTCTGATCGATGCCAGAATAAGAAACACATTTCTTCCCTCTGGGTGGGTATTAAAACCGAATTGTTGTTCGGTTCCAGATCAGAACACACACAAAGGTACTTCTGGGTTTGGCAGGTTGAGAGCCTCCCTATGGAGGAAATGGGTGGCTGTTTTTGAGAGTGTCCTGTGGGATAGTGCCCTTCCAGGTCTGTAGCCATGCAGCTCTTACCACCAGCACTTTGGCTCTGGTTAAGATATCATACAACTGGCCCTGTATGGCATATGGGCCCACTTAACACCACCAGCCCCTTATTCAATGGGGCCTTTCACTGATCATGGGAATTAATGACCCAGTGTTTGAGCCCATGGATATTTTAGGGATGTGGAAAATAAGAATAACAACTATAAGAAATCTTGAAAGTGCAGAGTTACTTTCTTGCTTTTATGCAGAGAGTTGGGTTGACATGCAGGTATAGATCAAAGAGGAGTCTGATCATTTAAAGGCTAGTATGATTTAAGGTCCGGTTCAACATTTCCGCAGAAAAGCAATCCTGAACCTATAATTTAATGAACGATTTGAACAGGTTTTTCAACCAGTTTCATTCTTTTAGCAGCCGGTTGTGTGTCTGTGTGTGTGCTCGTGTACGTGTTTATGTGTGTGTGCGCATGCTTGCCTCTGTTAGTGTGTGTGTGCGTGTGTGCGTGTATGTGTGTGTGCCTGTGTGCGTGTGTGCGTGTGTGCATGCACATGATAGAGAGAGATTTATGGAGAACTCCACAAAGAGACCTAGACCCGCTTGAGACCCAACAGTCTCAGCACAGGGTGTACTGAAAGGGGTGTGACTGTACAACTAGTTGGTGGGTCAAGGTCCTACACTGATATCCACAGGAGATTCTGAGTGATCTTTGATTTCATAGGCAGAGGATAGGCCTGATGAGTAAAAAAGCTTTTGTCTTGTCTCAAGCAGAGCCCGTGGTCGAGTGGTAACACTCCAAGCTGTCGGAACATACATGACCGTCTGAGACTGTGGTTCATTCCCCACACCCACCCTTCCCACTGTTTCTTCTACTTGTCTATTTTCCTCTCTAAATTCCTGTCTAAATAATGTGTCCAAATATGAAGAGGAGAGTGGAATTCCATTCTCCTTTATAAAATAAATGTGTCTCTCAAAGCAGCTAGCTGAACGCCCATGGCAGGGGTAGGGCAGGAAACGTCATTGATTTGCTTCAACAAAACCCCCTTTCTTCTACTGGGCAGAGGACATTGATTTACATAGGGTGGTGGTGTTTGTATAACCAGTTTGACCTCAAGGAATATGTATGTTAATGTCTGTGTGTGTGCGTGCATGTGTGTGTTTTTGAGTGTTGAGTATGCGTGTGTGAGTGAGTGTGTACATGTACTGTTTGTGTGAGTGTGTGTGCATAAGTTGCTCTGGATAAGCGCGTCTGGTTAGTTTACTAAAATGTAAATATAAAACGTGTGTGACAGGCCTGCTTGCTATTGAGTTGGATCCTCTCACTAAGGGTGTAAATCATGTCCGGGCTTCAGAGAGCAACTATGCACAACATCTGAACTCGTCATCCACCGACTCCTCTCTTCTCCCTTCAACTGTCCAGAGTGCTGGCTGGCGGCAGTATACACTCTCTAAAGATAACACCTCCTCTGTTCAAGTCTTCACTATAAACAAGAGGCCTGTCAGCCTGACTACATGTCCTACGTCAGCTTGTTTGTCTCCGCGTGTATAAATGTAGTCAGGGATTGTTGTTTGCACAGTCCTTGAGGATGTGTTAAGGCTTTAGCGTAGAATAACAGTATACGGCAGTTTACAGTATTTTAGTAAACCAGTTTGTGTTTGTGTGCGTGTGTGTGTGTGTGTGTGTGTGTGTGTGTGTGTGTGCGCGTGTGTGTGCGCGTGTGTGTGCGCGTGTGTGCACGTGTGTGTGTATGTGTGTGTGTGTGTGCGTGTGCATGTGTGTGTGTGTGAGTGCGTGTGTGCGCGTGTGTGTGTGTACCTTATTGGATTGCCACGATAAGACATAAGGTTTTGTATATACTGCACAAATGCTGCGTTGGATCTGGGGGGTTTTGTGTGTAGCACGCACTGGGATCATGTTGGGTTTGTGTTGCCTCTTTTCACGCATGAACCGTTCAGCTGCGCTGTGTATGTTGGCACTGGGACCAGAGATGATGGGGGAGGAGATTTTTTTGACTGTAACGGGGCTGATTGCACCAGACCACTTTGATGGCAAGAGTGATTTCAGTGCTTTGCCAAAGCATGTTCTGTATGTGGTATAATGAGGCTTCTGTGTGAGAAATCATTGAAACAACAAAGTCAGGGCCCTTAAATGTATAGATTCGCAAGCTTGATGTAATCATTGCGTGCTATGAATATGGGACCTAATACTTAACTTTTTACTAGTGTATTTGTCCCAATACTTTTGGTCCCCTAAAATGGGGTGACTATGTACACAAAGTGCAGTAATTACAAATTATTAACCCAATATGGATGAAAATACCCTCAAATTAAAGCTGACAGTCTTCACTTTAACCTCATAGTCATTGTATCATTTCAAATCCAAAGTGCTGGAGTACCGAGCCAAAACAACCAAAAATGTGTCGCTGTCCCAAGAATTTTGGAGCTCACTGTACATGTGCATGTAAAAGTAGAGACACACAGTGCACATGTTGTCCCACTCCTCTTCAATGGCTGTGCGAAGTTGCTGGATATTAGAGGGAACTGGAACACACTGTCGTACACGTCGATCCAGAGCATCCCATACATGCTCAATGGGTGACATGTCTGGTGAGTATGCAGGCCATGGAAGAACTGGGACATTTTCAGCTTCTGTAATTGTGTGAAGATCCTTGTGACACGGGGCTGTGCATTATCATGCTGAAACATGAGGTGATGGAGACGGATGAATGGGACGACAATGGGCCTCAGGATCTCATCATGGTATCTCTGTGCATTCAAATAGACATCGATAAAATGCAATTGTGTTCGTTGTCAGTGGTGTAAAGTACTGAAGTAAAAATACTTCAGTACGATCCCGCAGGTGAAGAAGCCGAATGTGGGGGTCTTGGGTTGGCGTGGTTTCACGTGCTCTGTAGTTGTGAGGCCGGTTGTACACACTGCCAAAATCTCTAAAGCGATGTTGGAGGCGGCTTATAGTAGAGAAATGAACATTCAATTATCTGGCAACAGCTTTGGTGTACATTCCTGCAGTCAGCATGCCCATTGCACGCACCCTCAGAACTTGAGACATCTGTGGCAATGTGTTGTGTGACAAAACTGCACATTTTAGAGAGGCATTTTATTGTCCCCAACAGAAGGTATTATGTTGGCATAGGAGAAATGCTCACTAACAGGGGTGTAAACTAATTTGTGCACAAAGTGTTTGAGAAATAAGCTTTTTGTGTACATGGAACATTTCTGGGATCTT